>NC_043972.1:27123176-27358915 GCF_902148855.1 Sphaeramia orbicularis | reverse complement strand
TTGCTTTTTTTTTTTTTTTTTCCTTTACCCACAGAGTATATTTGATTCCGTGTTGCACAAGGCGTATTTTATACAGCAGCATCTCCGGTAATGCAACTTAATTATGAGGAAATAAGAATTCCAATTACAGATGTGCAAATTTATTCCTTTAAAACCTTAGAAATTGCACCACCTTACCTCGCCTACACCCATTAATGGGATTTTTTTTTTTTTTTTTTTCACTCCTTCCTGACATTTCAAACAGTGACAATCAGGTGACAGGAGCATATATGCTGACTAAAATAACAGCAAACACTCAACAGAGTTAAAAGGAAGGGGCAGAGCGAGGAGGAAATATGGTTGACAGGAGTGGAAAATAAGAATAAAAATAAAAAGAAATGACTTTGAAATAGAATCGGGTACGAAAGATTGAAAATAAGTGACGAGACTTAAAGAAACAGCGACCGAAAATAAAAGGATTAAATGATTGATGAACACGCTTAGAACTGTCAATAATCACTGTGTTTATGTTCTTTAGATGCTCCCGACACACACTGATCAAACACTGTAAACCACCTGAATTAAAGAAAAACACTCCCACGAACATCGTCTTTCAACTAACTGAACAATAACTGCAGGGAAAACGGATAGTCTATATATAATACGACGGGGAAGAGAGAAGATGCGAACAGACAAAAACAATATGCAAAACAGCTGGAGATAAACTCTGCAAAAACCCACAAGAGTGCAACTGGTGACTGGTACATGCACTTCTTTTTTTTTTTTTTTTTCTCCTTTTCCTCTGCTTCTATGTTCTGGCATCTGTTTTGACCAGTAAACTCAGCAGTGAACCTGAATGACTGTTTCTGATTCGCTGCATATGTGTCAGTCAGTCACATGACCACACACACACCTCCTTTAAAGCACCGCCTTCTAATCTGAGGATGCAGAAAAAGGCTGAAAATCCTGAGCATGAGGATCGGAGAGGAAATAATTCAGCCTCTGACATTTTCACTGTCTTATTTTTTTCTCCTCTCCTCCCTTCCCTTTTTTTCTCCTCTCCTCTCCTCTCCTCTCCTCTCCTCTCCTCTCCTCTCCTCTCCTCTCCTCTCCTCTCCTCTCCTCTCCTTCTCCTCTCTCTCCTCTCCTCTCCTCGTTTCTTCTCGTTCTTTTCCTCTCTTCCCCTCCTCTCCTCCCCTCTCTCTCCTCTCCTCCTCCTTTCTTTTTTTCCTCTCTCTCCTCTCTTCCCTTTTTTCTCCTCTCCTTTCCTCCATTTTGTTCTCCTCTCTTCCCCTTTTTTTCTCCTCTCCTTTCCTCCATTTTTTTCTCCTCTCCTCTCCTCTCTTCCCCTCCTCTCTCTCCTCTCTTCCCTTTTTTTCTCCTCTCTTCCCTTTTTTCTCCTCTCCTCTCTGTCTTCCCCTCTCCTCTCCTCATTTCTTCTCGTTTCTCCTTTCCCTCTTCCTCCTCCCCTCCTCCTCTCCTCCCTTTTTTCTCCTCTCCTCTTCCCCTTCCCTCCCCTCTCCTTGTTTTCCTCATTTCGCCTCTCTCTCCTCTCCTCCTTCTCTTCCCTTTTTTTCTCCTCCTCTCCTCCTTTTCCTCTCCTCCCTTCCCTTTTTTTCTCCTCCTCCCTCTCTCCTCTCTCCTCCTCTCCTCTCCTGGCTCTCTGTCTCCCTCTTTTGCCTCCCCTCACACTCTTCTTTTCACCACTTTAACCATAATTCATCATAACACTGCGTACTAAAATATATTTCAGCCGCTTTAAGCAATTCTCTGTTCAATAAAACCACTTATGGAAGCTGTTGTAGCAGCATATATTGATGATTACATTTCCAAAAACCTTGCAGTAACTCAAGATCTGTTTTTGATATCATTATTATTATTATTATTATTACAGTCAAATCAAGTCCAATCAGTAAAAATATATTCTATGTTTTTATACACGCTGTTGCCCACAAAGTTAGTTTACCTCTTCTCATAAAATGATTGTGACAGTATGATTTATTGTTGATAGATAAAGTGTCAGTCCAACACTGAAATAGCAGAATATACACAATATAATTATTGCACCATGCTGTAATGACATATGATACATTTATACTTTATTAGTGTTAATATAGATATATTTAAGACTAACTTCTATCTATTTTGATCTGTTTGTGACTTCCAAATGAGTTTTTCTCTGTATTTTTACCTAATGGTTATTAATCATGATTTATTATAATATACCATAACACCCATAAAGTTAGAATGACATATTTTTACACGTTCCCATAAAATGATGATGACATTTTGATTTATTTTTCATAGATAAAATGTAACTTGGACTCGATATGTAATCATTGGACCCTGATGTGTATTAACCCTTTCATGCATGAATTATGAGAATCTTCATCAAGATTTTTTGTCTAGAGTGTTTTTATTTCTCCTTAGGCATGAAAAAAACAATGTGATCGAGTTTTTTTTTTTACGTAGTTACAAAAATTTCCACTCAGCTACACCATGCATTTTATTTTTGAAGCAAAGAAAGACAATATTTAAAACCCAATAGGGTGATATGAAAACAATGAAATTAAAACATTGTTAATGGCTGCTAATGTAATGTTTTCTCACATTTTAACATATTCTAATACTAGTTATTACTCACTTCATGGAGGTAATATGCAAAAAAAAAAAATAAAAAAAATCTTTTTTGTTTAAAAACAAAACAAAACAAAAAAAACCTGGTAATTACAGTCTAACAATTAACAGTTGATTTACACTCAAACGTGTTACTGCAGATCAGGTTTATCAAGAACAGCAAAGTTATAGTAACGGTATGAATTGCAGTATATGGGATGATGCATAGGCAGCTGGTATGGAACTAAAACAACAAAACCCATGAATATACAAGAGAACAGCTGCAGAATAACTGTCCACTGTAGTGACCACTATGTGTGAAAGGGTTAATAGGAATAAAAAAATGAATGTGAATAAAAAACATTCAGCTTTATGGGTGTAATATGAGAAATAAAAGAAAATAGAGAAATGCATGCCTCAAATATATATTCCAGTACAGATTCAGCATTGCTTTAAGTTGGAAAATGCATATGTTGGTTGTGCAGTACCAGCTTTATTTTTTGTTTATTTTTTTGTTTTATTTATAATGCAGAGCTGTTTCTAACAATCTGCTATTAAATAAAAGTGGAACATTAATAAGCTACAGGACTAAAAATTCACATATCGGTAAACAAAACTCATGTTTACTTATTTATTTCTTCATGCACATATGCTATAGCTCTACGGTGGAAGGAAAACTAAGTCAGCGTTGCATATTTAGTTCCAGTGAAGCAGCTTTTTTCAACTCAATGAGCCGCTCCAACCTGCCCTGTCATTGGAAGCACTTTATTTACTGCGTCTGCTCACAGTTCAGCTCCACACACAGTCAGATCTGCTCCACTTTCCAACGACGCAGCTGTTTTTTCTCCTATTTTCCCCAATCTTCATCCTTTCCTTCCTCTTTCTTTCTTCATTCCCTCCTCCTTTCCTTGCTTTACTATCTTGTATTACTTAACCTCTTCTGGTTGTTTTCCCATGCTGTCATGTCCACAGCTGCAAAAGAACCTGGAAACTCTATCCTTCTCCTGTCCTCCCTCCTTGGCCTTGGCTCTAGTGGAAAGACCCTTGTTAATTGTGTTATGTAACACTGTAACACACTAATGAAGAATTCTTTTTAACCCATGAAGACCCAAACCACCACTGGCCGCCATAAGCATCTACTGATCTAAAATATTCAATACCTGTTGATCCACTCATCCTATCGATACATGTAAATAATTGATGTAAAATACAGTTTGTCATTTTTTCACGGTCATCAAATATGACCCATTTGGATGTTCAAAGGCTCTGTAGTTACCATGGAAACACCGTCATCTTCTACAAAATTGATTCACCAGTAAAACCCATGGAGCTGGATCAATGATAGTGGATGGACACACTTAGTTTATGTTCAGTTAATGATAGATTTACTAAAAAATGTCACTTTTTCTTCAGTTTTCTCACTTTTTTGTATTTATTTGTGAAAGTTTTTCAACAGATAAAAAAAAAAAAACAGAACAAACAGGTCGTGAGGTGACGATCGCATTGTTTGGACAAACAACACAATTTTTACACTTAATGCAGGGGTGTCAAACATGCGTCCCGGGGGCCAAATCCGGCTCACCAAAGGGTCCAGTCCAGCCCATGGGATGAATTTGTGAAATGCAAAATTTGCATTAAGATATTAACAATCCTTTTAGTTCAGGTTCCACATTCAGACAAATTCAATCTCAGTGGCACAACCAGTCAAATACTATCATAATAACATATGAATAATGACGCCTCCAAATTTTTCTGTTTGTAAATGTAAATATTTTCATGTATTTACACTAAAACAAAGTATAATTTTGCAAAAAATGTGAATAACCTGAACAAATATGAACAACCTGAAATGTTTTAAGAGAAGTAAGTACAATTTTAACAATATTCTGTCTGTTATTAAATGTTTTGTATTTGTAGATCCACTGTGATCTGTAAGTTATAATGCACATGTGTAAATGATAAATTGAGGCAGAATATTGTTAAAATTATGCTTATTTTTTCAGTTTGTTCATGTTATTCACATCTTTTGAAAAGATAGTTTGTAGATGTAAACCTGTTCATAATGTAAATTTACTTTTTCGCTCTAAAACATAGAGAAAAGTTTGGAGTTGACATTATTTATATATTATATATATTATTTTACTGGTTCGGTCCATTTCGGATCAAATTTAGTTAAATGTGGCCCCTGAACTAAAATGAGTTTGACACCCCTGACTTAATGGTTTACATGTTTGTCTCACAGGTTATGTAAACGCGCCATTTTTCCCAACATTCTTCACCCAAGTCTTTCTGCAGTCATATTGTGTAGGTCATCTGTTCTGTTAAATGGAGATGTTTTACTGTTTTCTTTGTTTTTTTTCTTGCATTTTTAATTTCTTTTTTCCACACATATCACATCATCACACATCAAATACTAACATTAGAGCATTGGTAAATTACCCACCCGTAACCAGAAGGGGTCTTCTCGATCGATATAGTGGGTTTTTTTTTTTGTTTGTTTTTTTAATGTGAGTATCCACATATATATATATACATACACCATAAGTATCTACACAGAGGTGTCTAATCATAATATACACACATACATACATACATAAGGTCATGTGATCATTATCTTTTCAGTGTGAATCCTCTTGGTCTTTAATCTTTGAAATCTAAAGATTCCAGGTATTTGCTCCATTTCAAATGACTGTTTTCTCTGTTTGAAAAAATAACCTTTAAATTGACTGAGTTTTCATGAACATCTAAATTAAATATAGAAATTAAATCCAGGAAAATAGATGATTTCCAGTGAAAAATGCAAAATACGGATGCTAATATTAAAATAAATAGTGATAAATCACTTAAGAAAGGGTAATAGAGAGGAAAAATTCCTTTGGGAACGGACATAAAAGTAAACACTGGGTCTTTATGGGTTAAAAGCATATGTTTAATTATTTAGTCTTGACAACTTACTTCTTGTGCATGCCAAATGAAGTGAATGCACTTCTTTCCAGACTTTGTCTTTCATGATCTTCACCCATACTTTACATAATCTCCTTCATACATTATCTATTCTTCTTTATTCTGTCTGCTTTATGTGCAGCCCTAATGAGAAGGTAGATCTTATCTGCAAGTGCTTGGCCTGCAACCTTTTGACCCAGTAATTCTTAATACTGCTGGCTTTTATACAACACCGTAATAGCTATGACTAAGGACCTTTTTATGGGTTTGTTGTTAGTTCAGATGCTATCTTTCTTTATTTTCCTGTACTTTTCAGCAGTTAAACTGTGGTGCAACATAACTGATCTGGATCTGGTAAATGAGCCTTAGAGCTCCAGCTGCTGACGAAGCCAGACACGTACAGAGAGGCCTAGGACAACAAAGACTGGACATTGTCGCCACATTATCATGAGAAGCTACATTTAGGAAATGATACACGTGTTGCGGCACATTTTAAATAATCCATGCATTTCACCACAGTATTGGATATTACCAAGCTACTACACTGTTAATGTCATGTAAATGTATTAGACTTTAACCCTTTCATGGATACTGGTCAGTACAGTGGACAGTTATTTTACATCTGTTCTCTTGTATATTCATGGGTTTTGTTGTTTTAGTTCCATATCAGACGATACACTGGACGCTCATGCACCATCCCATACACTGTAATTCAAACCATTGATGTGTGTGACAGACTGCAGTGGGATGAATAAGAGTGAATGGTTGAATGTGGATGAATATTTTATATAGATCAGGGGTGTCAAACATGCGGCCCGGGGGCCAAATGCGGCCCGCCAAAGGTTCCAATCCGGCCCCTGGGATGAATTTACAAAGTGCAAAAATTCCACACTTTTGAACAGAATTAAGCAAAAAAAAAAAATTAAAAAAAAAAAATTAGCTTGAATTAAGGAAAAAATGTTGAATTAAGCAAAAAAAAAAAAATCTTAAATTTGGCAAAAAAATCTTGAATTAAGCAAAAAAAAAAAAAAAAAATCTTAAATTAACTAAAAAAAATTTAGCTTGAATTAAGGGAAAAATCTTGAATTAAGTAAAAAAAAAAAAAATCTTCAAGTAAGTAAAAAAAATCTTGAGTTAAGCAAAAAAAATCTTCAATTAAGTAAAAAAAAAAAAAATCTTGAATCAAACCAAAAAAAAAATCTTAAATTTATCAAAAAATCTTGAATTAAGCAAAAAAAAAAAAAAAAAAGCTTGAATTAAGGAAAAAAAGATTGAATTAAGTAAAAAAAAATCTTGAATTAAGATAAAAAAAAATCTCAAATTTAGCAAAAAATCTTGAATTAACAGCTTCAAATTTTTGTCTTTGTTTGAGTGCAAAAAATAACATTAAATTATGAAAATATTTCCAAATCCAAACGATCCTGTAACAATAAAATGTGAATAACCTGAACAAATATGAACGACCTGAAATGTCTGTATTAAATTCAGCCCAGTTTGAACTCTTTTCTTCCTGTTCCTCAGTGTTCAGTGTCTTTGTAGATCTGATCCAGAACGCACATGGATAAATGAGAAGTGGAGGCAGAAGACTGTTAAAATTGCGCTGATTTTTCTTAAGAAATTTCAGTTTTTTCAGGTTATTCACATCTTTGTTTTTTTGGATAGTTTATAAAAATAAGTATTTTCATAATTTAATGGGGGTTTTTTTGCCCTAAAACACAGACAAAAATGTGGAGTTGTCATTATTTATAGGTTATTCTGTTATTATTTTACTGGTTCGGCCCACTGCAGATCAAATTGGGCTGAATGTGGCCCCTGAAGTAAAATGAGTTTGACACCCCTGATATAGATGGAGTTATAGAAATGCTTTTTTTTTTTTTTACTGTTTTTTAATGTTTTAGTTTTTATTAATGTCTGTTTTTTTAATGAGAACATCAGCCTGTTCAGGGACTACAGGTGGAAATTAGCACTAGTGCTACAATCCTGGTACACCGCAGCTCTCATTTTAGAGGTTAATGTATATTTGCATTGTCCTTGTCCAAATAAATAAACTAAAATGAAAAAAACAAAAACAAAAACACTTTGCTGTTCTTGATAAGCCTGATCTGCAGTATTATGTTTTAGTGTAAATCAATTGCTAATTGTTATTAGACTGTAATTAACAGTTCTCTTAATCAAAAAGTTTATTATATTATTATTATTTTTTTGCATATTATCTCCATTAATTGAGTAACAACTAGTATTAGAGTATGATAAATGTGATAAAATGACATTAGTGGGCTTTAAAAAAATTTTATTCACGGTTTTCACCATAGTTATCACTTTCTGATAATACCGTTTTAAATACATGTTTCTTTGTTTCAAAAATCAAATGCATGGTGTCCACTGAGTGGACAGTTTTTGTAACTCCATAAAAAATAGGTTCATTAAAAAAAATTCATTGCATTGTTGTTTTTTTTCATGCCTAAAGAGGAAAAAAAAACACTCAAGAAAAACATCTTGACTAAGGTCCTCATAATCATGCATGACAGGGTTAATAAGACTGACATTCTTATTTGCACAGAACACGGTTTTCCACAGACTTGTTATATTTTATACAGCGTTTCAGTCTAGTATACTGCGACTACTGCACAACCTTGACATTATATACTTGGATTTAAACTCCTACATATTATAAAGTGCCATTCAGAGAAAAAAAAAAAAAGAAATCAAAACATTCATCAAACTCTAAGACATCGTTCGACTTCAGTGCATCCAACTGAATGGCCTCAGGAATGTCTATATTTGAACCTGATTATGTTCCTGGTCCATGTACAAGTAAAAACCAGCCTCCTCTTGCCTTGTTTCTCTCAGACACATTTTGATGTAATCAGAAGGCCCACAGGAGGACTATGAGAAACCAGACTCTAGACGATGAATGATAACATCATTAACTGAACATCTGAAGTTAGTGCTTTTGCTCCCATAATAAACACCTGTGTAGCAGAAGACCTCAGAGAGATAACAGTTTACCTGAAAGCAGTAACTAATGTACAAGTGTTTAAAGATCTAATATCTTAACCCTTTCATGCACAGAGGTCACTGCAGTGGACAGTTATTCTCCAGCTATTCTCTTGTACAGGGTGGGGAAGCAAAATTTACAATATTTTGAGGCAGGGATTGAAAGACAGTGTGTGACCAATTAGTTTATTGAAAGTCATGAGAATTTATTTGCCACAAGAAAATGTACATAATAGAAAATGTTTTAATTCTATGTGTCCTCCTTCTTTCTCAATAACTGCCTTCACACGCTTCCTGAAACTTGCGCAAGTGTTCCTCAAATATTGGGGTGACAACTTCTCCCATTCTTCTTTAATAGTACAGGGTGACACAAAAAAACGGGAACTTTTTAACAATCCAATAAAACCAAGAGTGATGGAAGAAAAATATTTTATTCATGTTTATGTTTATGTTTATGTTTATGTTTACGCATTTGGCAGACGCTTTTTTCCAAAGCGACTTACAGGGGAAAACCAGTTAAATCACTCAATCAATCAAAATTTTATTTATATAGCGCCAGATCACAAAAAAAAGTTATCTCTTGACATTTTATATATTTATATATTACACTTGTGACTGGTGACAGTGGAAGGAAAAACTTCCCTTTAACAGAAGAAACCTGGAGCAGACCCAGACTCCTGGAGGATGGCCGTCAGCCTTGACCAGTTGGGGTTAAGAGAGAGGCTAGAGAAGGGGAAAAAGATGAGAGCGATTAAGATAGAGGACTGGGGGCTGAGGCCGGGAGAAGGGGGGAGTAGGGGGAGACACATGGAGGCGGTTGAGGATAAGTGAGTGGTGATGATGAGGGCAGGGAAGAGGCCGGACCACCGCAGCAGGTCCAGAGATAATCCTGGAAGAATCTGTGGTTGTCCTGGGAAAAACCTTATTAGAATATTTAAAATGGAATGTTTGAAAGTGCTAGGACAGGAGGTGCTCTCGGAAGAGCTGGGTCTTCAGGAGCTTCTTGAAGATAGGCAGGGATGACTCTGTTCTTGTAGCACTTGGTAGAGCGTTCCACCAACATGGAACGACCCATGAAAAGAGCCTGGATTGTCTTGTACAAGGTCTGGGGACCACCAGACTACGTTCCCCAGACAAGCGGAGTGGTCGTGGGGCGACATAAGCATTTATTAGTGCACCTAAGTAAGTAGGAGCAGACCCACTGAGAATTTTGTAGGCTAGGATTAAAGATTTGAATTTGATGCGGGCAGCTATGGGTAGCCAGTGTAACTCAATGAGTAAGGGGGTGACATGTGCCCTTTTAGGCTGATTGAAGACCAGACGCGCTGCTGCATTCTGGACCAGAATTCATAGTAATTGAAACCTTAAAACATGCCATTTAAGAAACAATGATGGAATTTTCATTTTTTAAAAATTACTTCCTGTAGATGGCGTCCTCCTGTACGAATGCATTCTTGAAATCTGCTGTTGAGATTCCTCATTGACCGCTGCAACATCTCAGCTGGGATACTGTGAATTTCATCCTGAATTCTCTGTTTTAACTCATCCAGAGTTCTTGGTCGAGTCGTGCACACTTTACTCTCGAGATAGCCCCACAAGAAAAAATCACAAACGGACAAATCTGGCGATCTAGGGGGCCAGGGAACGTTACTGAATCTTGAGATCACACGGTTACTGAACAATTCTCGCACAGCCGCCAGTGGTTACTAAAATGGGGGTGTGTTGACTTGCTCAAGGTCACTGTCTCACAGTGCTGCCACTTGCTCATGTCTGCCAATACGCACTTCAAAAATTCCTGTTTTTTTTGGGTCACCCTGTAATTTAAAAAAAAAAATGAAAATTCCATCATTGTTTCTTAAATGGCATGTTTTAAGGTTTCAATAACTATGAATAAAATATTTTCTTCCATCACTCTTGTTTTTATTGGATTGTTAAAAAGTTCCCGTTTTTTTTGTGTCACCCTGTATGTTTAAGAAAGTCGACATTGCTGTGTGATGTTCTATTGGTACCATGTTCTAAAACGCCCCAAATAGCATAATCCAGAGGGTTTAGATCTGGGCTAGAAGGCGGCCATAAACATGATTCCCAAAAATTGCTAAAGTTGGATTTGTTGCTGTTGTCAACAAGTGTTTTGGTGTTCTTGTGTAAGATTTTAACTTCAAATCCTATTTTACTGCATTTCTAACGGTCTTGTTGTCTACCTCAAGTTCAATTGCCATTTTTCTCATGGATTTGGTTGGATCCTTTAGGATTTTGGATTTGAGAGCTTTAATAAAAGCTTTGGTACGTTTTTTTGTTGCTTCCTCCACTTCAAGACTTTCTCGTAATAGTTTTGCTCATAGTCATTCTCTTCTTTGCATTATAAACAGTCTTTATGGACACTCCAACTATTTTTGAAATCTCCTTTGGTGTGACGAGTGCGTTCAGCAAATCACACACTCTTTGACGTTTGCTTTCCTGATTACTCATATGGGCAAAAGTTTCTGAAAAGGGATGGATAATAGTGTTAGGTATGATTATGACATCAATATATGTTTGGTTTCAAATAATTGACGTAGTGCCTGCTGAGAAAAAACAACTAAATGTTCATTGTAAATTTTGCTTCCCCACCCTGTATATTCATAGGTTTTATTGTTTTAGTTCCATATCAGCCAACACAGTGGACACTTACGCATCATCCCATACAGTGCATTTCATACCATTACTGTAACTATGCTGTTCTTGATAAACCTGATCTGCAGTGACATGTTTTAGTGTAAATCAACAAACAAAACTCTTTTTTTTTTTTTGCATATTATCTCCATGAAATGAATAACAACTAGTATTAGAGTATGTTAAAATGTGGGAAAACATCTGATTAGCAGCATTAAAAATGAAAAATTAAATGCATGGGGTACAGCTGAGTGGACAGTTTGTAACTCCTTAAAAAAAAAAAAAAAAAAAAAATATATATATATATATATACTAAATTGCATGTTTTTTTCATGCCTAAAGAGCAATAAAAACACACAAATATTGTGACCAAGGTTCTCATAATCTGCATGAAAGGGTTAAACAGCCAAATGGGTCGAATATATCACAGTACAAGGAAACATGAGGGGGCATTATTAGGATATGAGTGAAGTGTGTTCAGCCAGTTTGAGACTTTTTTTACCAGACATACTCTTGTAATAACTAAATAAATATATCATAAAATACAAAACACTCACATTAACCCTCGGTATCCGGGTGTGCTTTTTAGGCACACTTTGCACTTCGTGTTAAAAAACCTCATTTTATTGTTCACAATTTAAACGAGGTTAGAATTCAAAAGTTGTTAATTTGTGCATGAGCTTTAAAATTCTGGCCACCAACTAAAATTTGCACACTGTAAACAAAGAAAATTATCAGACTAGATCTGTCTCCCAAGTGTGCCTAAACGCACTATTCTTCATATAACCACTATTTTGATTCGAAAGCCATTAAGGCATAAATCCTGCTTTTACTGATATCTGAGCTTCATTTGAGAAATGAGGGTCTAAATTTATTTATTAATGTTGCTGTTAATCATTGACATATGCCAGGCTGCAAAAATCAAATAATATGTAATCCAATTTTATGTAGTATTTTGAAAAAAAAACAAAAAAAACATATTTTGTGTTTTTTTTGCATCAAAAAATGTCGTGACATCATGATGAAAAGAGATTGTTTAAAAGGTTAAAAAAAATCTTAAGTGAATGATTATTTGATATGTATGATGATTAGGACTGACCTTGATTTACAAAAATACAATCAAATTAGAGCAGAAAAATAAATCAATATATAATACTTAATAGTTTGATTTATAGGTGTACATTTTATGCACACTTGGTCACAGATGCTAGTGTTTTTGAACATTTGACCTAGCGCCAAAAATAATAATGCAAATTAACCAATATTGCTGTTAATCATTGACATATGCCAGGCTGCAGAAATCAAATAATATGTGATCCACTTTTTATGCAGTGTATTGAAAAAAAATTATTTTTTTTGTTTTCTGCATCCAAAAAAATGGTTTGTTTACAATACAAACACGGCATTTAAAGGCATTTAAATTTAATTCAAATGTGACAATTATTGAGTATTTGGTATTTTTATTTACAGCTCAAGTTGATGAAATAGAAAAAAGTGTAAAAGAATTAAAACAAACTGTATGAAAAATTTTTGACATTATTCCACAAGTGTGCCAAAAAGGCCACTTGGTGCTTAGTAAGGGCCTTGCTGGACGGGATACCGGAGGGTTAAAATCTAAATGTTGTAAGTAAAATACTAATACCAGGTTAGTAAGTTGGACTCATTTTGAATCCATAATGCACACCATGGCCTCTGTTCTCCATCTGACCTCTGACCTCCTTATCCAAAGGGAATTGAAAGAACAACGGAGAAGGAACAAATTAAAGTGAACCGGAGCAGTGGAGATTGATAGATGAGTTTTAAATGAGAGACAGATGCTCTGATGCAAATAGGTTCTTTCTAAATATGATTACACATAATATTCCGTTTAACTGAAGAAGCACACATCTGCCCTGCTCCTGCCTCTGTGTGGGTTTTGGATATGGCTGATGAATACTAATGCTAATTGCATTTTTAACACACTGCTGTCATGCTGTTAACATAATGGTATGTACTGCATATTACCACATGTGTTACTGGCAATGGAAAAGTGTTAAGAATAGGAAAAAAAAAAAGACCTCGTCATGAGTTGAGCCTGTTACGGTTAGAATATAAAAAAGCTACACTGTGTTTACGTCGATCTAGGACAGTGGTTCCTAACCTTTTTTGGCTTGTGACCCCATTTTCTGGTGGCTCCAGATATTCAAAACTGAGATTTTTTTTTTTTTTTTGCCAAAATGTATTTCTTTTGGATCATGTAATAGTTTGCCATGCTATGTTGCAAACAAACTTTCATTTTAGATGACATTTAGTCTATATAATGTATATTATTATGGACGGAGGCAGAAAAGCCAGGTGTAGATTACTGCACAAAGTGAGAATTTGATTTTCCTTGGTCAGGATATGTACAGTCAGTCCAGCTTGGATTACAAGGCTGACAATTAATACTGAACAAACAAGAACTCAAACTATGAATTATGAAAGAGCTGCAGCATCTGAAACTGACCACAATGAACATTTGAAAGATAAACAGAACCACAGTGCTTCAGTTTCAGCTTCACAGTTTGTCATGTTATGTGATTGTCTCTGTCAACTCACCATATTTTTTTTTATTAGTAAGGTTATTATTATTATTATTATTATTATTATTATTATTATTATTATTATTATTGTTGTTGTTGTTGTTAATGTTATACTACTACTACTACTACTACTACTAATAATAATAATTATTATTATTATTATTATCATCATCATCATCATCATCATCATCATTATTATTATTATTATTATTATTATTATTCTTACTATTATTATTATTATTGTTGTTGTTGTTGTTGTTGTTGTTAATATTATTATTAATTACTAGAAATTTCAGGCAACCCCATTTGAATTCCAGGTGACCCCATGTGGGGTCCCGACCCCAAGGTTGAAAAACACTGATCTAGGTTCATTCATTCATTCATTTTCTGAACCCGCTTTATCCTCACTAGGGTCACGGGGGTCTCTTGGAGCCAGCTACATAGGGGCGAAGGCGGGGTACACCCTGGACATTTCACCAGTTCATCGCAGGGCTGAACATATAGAGACAAACAATAACTCTCACATTCACACCTATGGGCAATTTAGAATAACCAATTAACCTATTAGTGCATGTGTTTGGACGGTGGGAGGATGCTGGAGTACCTGGAGAGAACCCACGCAGACACGGGGAGAACATGCAAACTCCACACAGAAAGGTCCCACCCCCTGTCGACTGCTGTTGGAATCGAACCCAGGACCTTCTTGCTGTGAGGCACGAGTGCTAACCACTGCACCACCGTGTCGCCCTGATCTAGGATAAAAACTAAAAATTAAACCTCAGTGAGATTCATAATTCTAAGCTCGATCTGTCTCTCACATTGCCTTTGCTTGACTCACCCCACATAAAAAGTATGCACTGTGTGTGTGTGTGTGTGTGTGTGTGTGTGTGTGTGTGTGTGTGTCACTTATGTATCTGGAAGTCTGATTTTACCATAAGATGACTGTCTTGCCCAACGTCTTAAATTTAGTCACCCCGCCTTTTATTTTATTGGCGTTAATTATCAAAATGATAGGGATCTGATCTGGGTTGTGTGTCTCTGTATGTGTGTGGTGTGTGTGTGTGTGTGTGTGTGTGTGTGTGTGTGTGTGTGTGTGTATGTGTGTACCTCCTTAATCTTCCTCAGTAAAAGGTTGAAATGCTAATTACACAGTGACTAAGCAGTTAGGAATAACATCAGGCTGCTTACTGCTAGAGATCATCTGGGAGGACACTCAGCGATTAGAAGAGGATTTATACGCCAGCAACAACACACTGAATCTGCAGTTTATACACAGCAGATCATCAGCATTTACACATATATCTTATGGGCACAATTATGGTCTTATTTAATTTCAATTTCACATTTCTACCCATCAAAATTGTTATGTTGACTTGCCTCGATCATTGCAAAATGAGGTAAAACTTTTTCATAGTAGAACATAATTTCCACATTTTCTCTAAATATACAATTCCAAACTGATCCGAATAGTTGAAATATAACTTTTAAAGGGCTCATATTTTGCTAAACCCACTTTTATTAGTCTTTGGTTTTATTTATTTGTGTATTTGGACCCCTAATAGTTTATAAAGTTTGAATTTGAACCCTCCAGGTGCTGCAAAGCTATCTTTATATTTATTTTGGCAAAAATCGAATGGATTTTTACAACCTGTTTGAATTCCTTCTTAACCCTTTCATGCATGAATTATGATATCCTTACCCAATATATTTTTCCTGAGTGTTTTTATTCCTTTTTAGGCATGAAAAAAAAAAAATGCAATCAAGTTTGTTTTTTTTTTTTTTTAAGAAGTTAGAAAAATAGCCACTCCATGTATTTCATTTTTGAAGCAAAGAAACATGTGTTTGAAACCTAGTATCAGAAAGTGATATGGAAAACTACGCAATAAAAACATTCTTAATGCTGCTAATCAGATGTTTTCTCCCAATTTAACACACTCTAATACCAGTTATTATTCATTTCATGGAGAGAATATGCAAAAAAAAAAACCAAAAAAATGTTATAATCTAATAACAATTAGCAATTGATTTACAGTAAAAAAAAAAAACAAAAAAAAAAAACATGTCACTGCAGGTCAGGTTTATCAAGGACAGCAAAGTTACAGTAATGGTATGAATGTCAGTGTATGGGATGGTGCATAACCATCCACTGTGTTGACTGATATGCAAATAAACCAACAAAACTCATGAATATACAAGAGAACAGCTGTAGAATAGCTGTCCACTGTAGAGACCACTGTGCATGAAAGGGTTAATTTTTTACATCTATTAATAGTTACGTTATGACATTTGCACATATAAGGTGAAGACTTCCGACAAACACTTCTCTGAGTACGACATAATTGTTTATCAGCAGCAGCGGTTGTAGTAAAAACTGAAAATATGTCCAAACTTTGAGCCAATTACTTAAAATGTTCAGTTGTTGGTTGAACAGGACAGAGCAGCACAGTCAACAACCTGGAGGGGGGTGGGACTTAAAGTGGCTCATTTGCATTTAAAGGGCCAGCACTCAAAACGACCTTTCTGGTGTCATTACTCAGAAATAGTTTTAAAGATGGACCTGTGGAGTTGAATTAATGAAGAATTCAGACCCAAGCATAGCATTTACAATTTATGTAGACCACAGGGGCATGTTTTAAAATGCATAATTCCATTTAAAAAAGTAAAATATCTCCTAATATTCTCCTAAATACGCACAACAGCCACTTTAATCGAATGTGCAATAACTTGTTCTATACCTCCCAGTACTTTTATACTTATATTATTATTACTTCTCTGATAAGTACTTTATTTTACAGTGTGTAATTGTGTCTGTTCGTGCAATAACTGTTTTTATATGTTTTAGCTGTGTTTCGTGTCTTTTTTAAACTCTGGAACAGGAATTCCTACGTACCTATACTGCGATGTATCTGTGCAAATAACAAAATAAATTCTATTCTATTCTATTCTATTCTATTCTATTCTAAAATATCACTCCTTTAAGGCACTGTGTTGAGAGACTTCAGACTTCAGATTCTGTTGGGTTTCTGTAAATTGGCTTAGAGTCTGGTTTTGACCAACTCTATATATAAAGTGTCATGAGATAGTTTTTTTGTTGTGATCTGGCGCTATATAAATAAAATTTGACTGATTGAGTGATTTGATTGATTTTCCCCTGTAAGTCGCTTTGGAAAAAAAGCATCTGCCAAATACATAAACATAAACTTCAGACTTGCTTTATTATCATTCAATAAATGAACCGTCAGTACCTTATTGAACGAAATATCGGTGCTTGGCTCACCACAGTGTCAGTTTATAAAAAAATAAATAAAACACCTCGCGAAATATAAAAGTAGCCTAAAATACTGTAACATTTTAAATATATACAGGGTGGGGAAGCAAAATTTAAAATATTTTGATTGAAAGGGATTGAAAGACAGTGTATGACCAATTAGTTTATTGAAAGTCATGAGAATTTATTTGCCACAAGAAGATTGACATAATAGAAAATGTTTTTATTCTATGTGTCCTCCTTCTTTCTCAATAACTGCCTTCACACGCTTCCTGAAACTTGCGCAAGTGTTCCTCAAATATTGGGGTGACAACTTCTCCCATTCTTCTTTAATAGTATCTTCCAGACTTTCTGGTAATAGTTTTGCTCATAGTCATTCTCTTCTTTCCATTATAAACAGTCTTTATGGACACTCCAACTATTTTTGAAATCTCCTTTGGTGTGACGAGTGCATTCAGCAAATCACACACTCTTTGACGTTTGCTTTCCTGATTACTCATATGGGCAAAAGTTTCTGAAAAGGGATGGATAATAGTGTTAGGTATGATTATGACATCAATATATGTTTGGTTTCAAAACAATTGATGTAGTGCCTGCTGAGAAAAAACAACTAAATGCTCATTGTAAATTTTGCTTCCCCACCCTGTATGTATATGAATAAAAATTTAAAAGACAAAAGGATTAAAAACTAAAGTGCATTGAATTAATGTATGTGGTTAATATGATTTGATTTTGGATTTTATATGATAAAATTCCACTTTCTGCATTCTATTTCTTCTTTTTCTTTCAGCCGTTTGATTCAAAACATCTAATGTGCACCACAATCGTTAAAAACTCAAATATAGATGTCTGGAAAATGTCATGTTGATTAGATTCTTCATGACTCTTCTCTTGATAACTCGCTCTAAGTCAGATTCTCACCGCGTACTTCTTTTCACCTCTTGTAAAGTCACAGCTCTGACTCGTTCTTGCCTTATTTCCACTCTCATTGCTCTCTTCCGTTCTTAATTTCCCACCTCACTTTATCCATATCACTTTTACAATAAATAGTTCACAGGAAGAAATCCAAGCAAAAGGCCAGAGTGGTGCACACACGGACCCACATACACACACACACATAGGGAACTCCGCTGCGTTCCTGAGACTGGAGGGGGTTCTGGGAGCAAAAATAATGAGCTCATCAGTTCAGCCTGGAGGTGGTGTTGGCACACACATATAATTTTTCTTTTTCTTTCTTTCTTTCTCTCTCATACACAGACACAGGCAATTACCACGATCCATGCACAGTAGGATATTCCATCTCTCTCCAGTAGACTTCACCGTGACTCACAGTAAAGACTCTGGGCTGGAGAGAAGAGATTGTCCACCCCCCTAAACCCCACACCACCACCACACACCCCAAACACCCTCTTTTTTTTTTTTTTTTTTTTTTTTTTTGCCTTTGCTGCTTTTTGCTCCAAAAGAACGTATGTAGGAGCGGCTGAGAGTGTGTGCGTTAGCGTGCACGCTCATGTCCGTTGCTGTTTGTTGTGATGCACATGTGTGTGTTTCTGTAGACGTACTGAGATTTGTTATTGTAGGCCACTCATGTGGAGATTTCCCATCACATATCACCACATGAGAATTCATTTAAGGTGAATTTAACCCTTTCGTGCATGAATTATGAGAACCTTAACCCTTTCATGCACAGTGGTCACTACAGTGGACATCTATTCTACATCTGTTCTCTAATATATTCATGGGTTTTGTTGTTTTAGTTCCATATGAACCAACACAGTGGATACTTTTGCACCATCACATACACTGATATTCATTCTATTACTATAACTTTGTTGTTCTTGATGAACCTGATCTGCAGTAACATGTCTGAGTGTAAATCAATTGCTAATAAAAATTGAGAATATGATAAAATGTGAGAAAACATCAGATTAGCTGCATTAAAAATGTTTTCATTTTATAGTTTTCACACAGTATATCACTTTCTAATATTGCATTCCTTCCTTCAAAAATTAAACACATGGTGTCCAGCGGAGTGGACATTTTTGGAACTCCACAAAAAATTATGAAGGTAGATTTGTTTCTTTATTGCTTTAACCGAAAAAATATTTTCATTTAAAAAAATAAAATAAAAATTTCAATTAAAAAAAAAAAAAAAATCACTTCAAAGAAAAAAAGGGTTGAAATGCAATTTTATGGATCTTATTTTGATTTTTTTTTTGCATTCAAACACTTTTTTTTGATGGGTTTTTTTTTTTTTTTTAGTTAAAGCAATAAAGAAACAAATCTACCTTCATAAAAAACAGGTTTATAAAAAAAAAAAAAAAAAAAAAAATCAATTGCATTGTTTTTTCATGCCTAAAGAGGAGTAAAAACACTCAGGAAAAAAAAATCTAGTCTAAGGTTCTCATAATTCATGCATGAAAGGGTTAATCAAGATTTTTTTTTTCCTGACTGTTTTTATTCCTCTTTAGGCATGAAAAAAAAACAATGTGATTGAATTTTTTTTTTTTTTAAATCAACCTGTTTTTCATGGAGTTACAAAAATGTCCACTCAGCTACACCATGTATTTTAACATGTATTTAAAACCCAGTATCATAAAGTGATATGAAAACTGTGAAATGAAACCATGTTTAATGCAGCTAATCTGATGTTTTCTCACATTTGAACATATTCTAATACTAGTTATTACTCACTTCTTGGAGATAATATGCAAAAAATAAATATTAACAATTGATTTCCACTCAAGAACCAATCAAGAACAGCAAAGTTACAATAATGGTATGAATTACAGTTTATGAGATGATGCATAAGTGTCCACTGTGTTGGTTGATATGGAACTAAAACAACTAAACCCATGAATATACAAGAGAACAGCTGTAGAGTAACTGTCCACTGTAGTGACCACTATGCATGAGAGGGTTAAACAGCAGACTTCACTGTATAAGTCTTAATACAAGCATATGTGCACCATACTGTTAATTAATCAAAATATAAAATATAAGTAACTGCATTGAAATTATTGTCAGGAATCAAAATACTGGTAACTCCAAAGAGGATATTACATCTAGGGATGTAACAATTACACTGGGTTACAAAAAAAATGTTTTTTGCAAGTTGTCTAGGTTTTTTCGACTGAATTAGGACCATTTTGCACCGCTAAATCCAAAAATGACATCTGTTTTTCTCAATCAGGTCAGGTTTTTTTGCTAACTTGATTTTGAAAAATTTGATCTTCTCACAAAATTGATTACATTTTTGTGACTTTATCAGTTGATTTTTTATATAGTTTTCACCCAAAATAGGTTTTAAGAGAAAAAAAAATCCTTTTCTAACAGGATTCCTGTTAGGTACAATGGTGTATTCACCGCAGATGTAGCAGAATACGTCAGGCTTATTTTTGCAAGATCTTCTAGTGGAAGCCATTTCATTCACCTGTAATATTAAAAAAAAACATTAATCCTAAATTGGCAAAAGTAAAATCTTCAGAACTCGTTTATTGCAAGAAATATGGAAGAATTTTGTATCATATGATGTGAAAATGCCCATAAATGTAAGCAAAAATGTTAAAAAGCCAATATGTAGCATAGTTCAGAAAGTTGACCTGATTGAGCAAAATTAATGTGATTTTTGGATTCAGCACACCGGTATAACGATAAACCACGGTAAAATCACAGACGGTTAAGTATTACCGTTTAAATTGTTAAATTGTGTTTGATTACCGCACTTTTAGTGGAGAAAACATTTATGTAAAGATCTGCTTTTATGTCAGATATTTGAGTATAATTTTAATTTATTACAATTTTAATTTTCTATACCTAATATTTTGAACCGATATTCACTTTTAAAGTCTTTGAAAATGTTAATCAAGCATCTTTGTTTTATTTATGCAATAAATTATATACATTTTTCAAATCGGATTTTGTATTTTTTTTTTGTGTTTTTTGGCCTTTTATGTTGATGTAATAGGTTAAAGTGAAAAAATAATAGACAGATGATATAAATGAAGTTGTGCTGAAAAGAAGATTTCAAACACGGGTACAGTAAACGTTTGTTTATATAGTATATAAAGGCAAAATCAAAAGGACTGAAAAACGGACAAAATAGGCTCAGACCACTAAGGGTTAATATTTGAATGTTTCTGCAACAGAAGGTACATTGTGACTATCGTTTTATTTGTTTTTTTTGTTGTTGTTGTTTTTTTTTTTTTTTCAAAATACAACTTGGTTAAATTAATTCACTGTGTGCATTAGTACTTTTTGAACATTTTGAGCACAATTTCAACAATACCGTGATAATAATGATAACAGTGATAATTTTGGTCACAATAACTGTGATATGAAATTTTCATATCGTTACATCCCTAATTACATCTAAGTATAATCATTTTAGTAAGAGCTTATGAACATGAACATGTCAATTGCTATTTTGTCTTCATCATCTTTATTTAATAATGCATTTGCTTGGATATGAGTTCCTTGTACACAAAAAATGTTAAAGTTTTTCTTCTGCTCAAAACAAACGAATGAATGAATGAATAAAACATTCTTTTTGTTGCTTTTGTTTCTTTTCACCTTACTTTGACAGATTTCTCAGCAAAAGTCAGACGTATTTCAGAGCAACACCACCAAGGTTACATGTAATCGACATTTACATTTTTGACAACATTCTCTTGTTTTTATTTGTATCTTCTTTCCTTTGTGCCAGTCAAATCAATGCACATTATCCAAACTGAGGTACAACCAGTAAACTGCACTGAGGCAGGATTTAACGTATGGAATAAAAAGGCTCCAATATTACTTTGAAGTGCTCAGTCTTAATTCATGTTACTATTGTTAGGTTTATGCTGCAGTTTTTTTTTTTGTTTTTTTTTTTATCTTATCTGTTGTTCTCTTTAACCCTTTCGTGCATAGTGGTCACTACAGTGGACAGCTATTCTACAGCTGTTCTCTTGTATATTCATGGATTTTGTTGTTCTTTTTGTTGTTTTTTGTTTTTTCTTTACACATATCTTTATTAAAGTTTTAAGACACTACATATCTTTTCTGACATGAATTGGTAACATTATGTAGATCTCTCCTGAGCATAAACCCCCAGAATCACAAGCCTTCCCCACAGTTTTCACACAGTTTATCAGTAAGTACATGTTTCTGTGCATCAAAAATTAAACGTGTGGTGTCCAGCTGAGTGGATATTTTTGCAACTTCATGAAAAATAGATCCATAAGAATTTTTTTGTCATTATTACTTTTTTTTTTTTTTTAAATGTATTTTTACTTT
The DNA here is from genome assembly GCF_902148855.1 of Sphaeramia orbicularis. Taxonomy (NCBI): domain Eukaryota; kingdom Metazoa; phylum Chordata; class Actinopteri; order Kurtiformes; family Apogonidae; genus Sphaeramia; species Sphaeramia orbicularis. The sequence continues at coordinate 27,336,622 of NC_043972.1, read as the reverse complement.
TTTTTTTTTTTTTTAATTATTTTTATTTTATTTATTTATTTTTTATTTATTTTTCAGAAGAAAATTTTCTATCACATTGTTTTTTTTATGCCTAAAGAGGAATAAAAACACTCAGGAAAAAACTTTGATTAAGGTTCTCTTAATTTGTGCATGAAAGGGTTAATCTATTCATTTTTTATATGGATATAGTTATGAGGGTGTTACACCACTGGAAAATATGTATAGATATCTTTTTCAGATGTCAAAACAAATACAATTCAAGTTGGTGTGACTAAATTCGAATGCATAAAGCTAATAATAAGAGTATTTACCAAAATTGTGATGTTATTCCCATTTTTTACGCAGAGAACTACTGAGGAGAAATTAATACTGAATACTTTAAGGTTAACAAATCGACTGCTTGTTCAAGATAAGTGTAAAATACATTTTTCAGCAATTGAACACTTTTTTTTTTTTTTTTTTAAAGTGCAAATAAATCATGACCTCCACCACTCCAGGCTTATAGGTGATGGTGAAGAGGACCAAGGCTGACAATGGCATGTTTTCATCCATGTTCACAAAACCATGGCTTTTTGGTTTGTAAGGGAGGGCAGGCATTTGAATGGAGGGCATGAACCCACAGATAAAGCAGGGCACTTCTAGAAACAGAGGTCATGAACTAGTAGATTGAATAATTGCCTTGGTCTGCCGTGCAGTGTAAAACACTGAGTGTGCAGTGTAAAGCCACACAACTGCACTGAGGAAATTTTCACTGAACCTAAGATTTGACATTAATTAAAAAGTAAAGTTAGTCCAACAAGTAGGCTGAAGGAAACAGGCGCTCAGGAAAATTATTGTGAAAGGACACTGTTCTCTCCTCCTTTCTCTTCTCCTTGTTTCTCCTCTCCTCTCCTCGTTTCTCCTCTCCTTGTTTCTCCTCTCCTTGTTTCTCCTCTCCTTGTTTCTCCTCATTTCTCCTAGTTTCTCCTCTCCTCTCCTTGTTTCTTCTCATTTCTCCTCTCCTCATTTCTCCTAGTTTCTCCTCTCCTCGTTTCTCCTAGTTTCTCCTCTCCTCGTTTCTTCTCATTTCTCCTCTCCTCGTTTCTTCTCATTTCTCCTCTCCTCGTTTCTCTTCTCCTCTCTTTGTTTCTCCTCATTTCTCCTCTCCTTGTTTCACCTCGTTTCTCCTCGTTTCTCCTCTCCTTGTTTCACCTCGTTTCTCCTCATTTCTCCTCTCCTCTCCTCTCCTCTCCTCTCCTCTCCTCTCCTCTCCTCTCCTCTCCTCTCCTCTCCTCTCCTCTCCTCTCCTCTCCTCTCCTCCCCTCCCCTCCCCTCCCCTCCCCTCCCCTCCCCTCCCCTCTCCTCTCCTCTCCTCCTCCTCCTCCTCCTCCCCTCCTCCTCCTCCTCTCCTCCTCCTAATCCCTCCCTCTCCTCCTCTATCCTTCAGTTGCCAGGTGTCTTGGTATAATGATAGGCTGCTATGTGGTCTCACAGCTCTGGGTTATTAGATCCAATATCATTTCTAAAGCAATAAATGGGAGACAGTACTTGTATGTGTTTTTTTTTTTTCTTTATTATTTTTTCATTACTCCCAGAACATATTAACAAGCTTACTTTTTATCCTTACAGGCTCAGGCTTAATTACATTCAGGGAAACGTCACTATCAGCCATGGAACAGAATAAGTAACAGAGGCTTTTTTTTGATTAAGTCCAAACTTTCTGTTTTGGCTTCCATTTTTTATGAGCTAATATCTGGATTCTTTGTCATATCAGCCATGAGTGAAAGCTGGAATGTATTTTCAATAATCTCATATTCATATGGAAGGTTAAGATCCCCAAATCCAGGATAGTGCATATTTAGCAAGCAAAATGTCACATAGGAATATGGCCTTACACCTTGTGATATTGAAGAATTTATTATGTGAGTTATCGATATTGGCTTTTATTTCTCAAGAAAGTACTTTTTTGGACATAAATACTATATGGAGATTAACAAACATATGCACAGCTCTTCATTGATAATGTGTGTGATAATTATTACAGAGAGCAGCTAAGGATCCAGGAGATGAAATCATGGAGAAAATGCAAAAACACTAAATATAAAGATAACCTGATGCCATTTCACACCACTGTGGAAAAAGAAAAGCACTTTATCCAGACTTCTGTGTCGAGCCGCAGAGTAGAGCAGGAAACCTTAATGGCATCAGTAATTATGGGACTGATATTGGTAATTTCATCTGTCAATCACATATTTAACCCCCTACCTGCCTGAAAACACCTATGATTAGCCAAAGTTTGCGTCATGGGGTAGGATTAACTACAGTCCACTGAAGTCCACTGAACAGTTCTTGCTTCCTGCCAGGCAACTTGAATTACAATATGTTGAAAGGAAATTATCAGGGGTTTTGCCTAGTTATGAAAAAAAAAAAAAAAAAAAATTAAAAAAAGTAACACCACAACTTTAACATGTCACATATCAATGGCCAGAATACAAAACCTCCGATCTGAAAAAAAAATCACTTTTTCCAGGAAACAAGAAAAACATTTACTTTTATTATAGTATGGTCTTTGTTAAAGATATTCAAGCATATTCTACTGTTCTCAGACTCTCTTTCTATATTATGTGTTAACAACACATACTATATACTAGGCCTGTAACGGTACACAAAATTTTCGGTTCGGTACGTTTTCGGTTTTCAAAGCCACGGTTCGTTTTTTTCGGTTCAGTACGGGAAGAAAGAAAACCCCTCAAAATGTCTGTTAATGCATTTATGAATTTTTAAAGATTTTTCCCCCAATTTTTGGAGACAATAGAATATAGAAAAACAGGAATAATATAATTCTGCTGCTACAAATCAAATAGAAAATAAAATAAATTATTACTATTACTAAATGTATTTTAAACATTAGTTTTGCACTTTTCCCTGAAAGGTAGTTTCGAACAAACAAGAAAAATCTAATTACAGTTCTGTTAGTTCACATTCTGCATAAAAATAACAAAAAAATTCCACATGAAGTGCAACATTAACAAGAGGGTAAACTGGTATTCTGTTGAAACAAACTGAAGAGAAACATTGACAACACAATGAACCAAATTATTTATTTTAGGACAGAGAACAAACTGTGTTGTGTGCGTGTGTGCACAGGGGATTTTTTTTTTTTTTTGTCGGAGCCGGGGGGGTAGGGTCCAGTTAGGGTGCAGTTATATACCTGGGGGTGCGTTCCATAACTAACATAACGAACGCTGTCGTGAAACAAAAGTGAAACTTTACATACTTTCAACGTTCTATTTATTCCTCTATTATACAACGTGCGTGACAGACAGACAGACAGACAGACAGACAGACAGACAGACAGACAGACAGACAGAGCTAGTGTCAGTGTTTTAGAACTACCGTAGTTCCTAGGGGCCAAACAACGTCCGTCTTATTAACGTCTCTTTCCTCGTTGTTGTCTTTCACCTGAACCTGAACTGATCCAAACTGGACTGGACTGATGGTGGAGGGTCTTCAGTCTCTTCTTTCCAGGTTCACATCATATTTGCTGTTTTTTTTTAACCTTATATCAGCTGCTATTTCATATTTCGGGTCAATGTGTGCGTCCTTCTATATGTCCGTGTGAAACTTGCGCAGATTTAAAGTTCCGCATCGAACGATGTTTTTCGTTCCTTTTTCTTTTTCTCAGCATACTGTTCTGTTTCGGTACAGCTGTGTACCGAACCGAACAGGTGTGTACTGAAACGGTTCAGTTCAGTACATGTACCGTTACAGGCCTAATATATACTCACCATTTAATGTGAAAACTCAAAATCTAAAAATCTGCAGATAGGTTTTGTTTTTTGGCCATCCATATGGATTTTCATGCCCTCTGCTTTTGGATTCAACAAAGAACAACAGAAGACTTTACAGATAATGCACTATTTACAGTCACTTAAACAGTTCAGTGTTTGAAACTAATATTGTTTGTGTCCCTGTTTTGCAAGATGTATGATTTCTGATCCTGGAGAGCTGCACGGTCCAAAACAGTGGAAACAATCACAGTTTATTTATCACTTTATGACCCTCTGAATGCCATGAATTTGATTAGAGGGATCTAGTGTAACTACTTCTTTCTTTCTTTTTTTTTAATCACTGTTGTTGTCATTTGCAACTGAGCAACTCTCAAACTTTCCAGAGCCGTCTTTCAACACACAGCTGTTGCCAGTGATGACAGTTTAAATCAACCAGTTTTATGTGGAGAAATCTTTTTTTTTTTTTTTATCTTGGATTTGTCTGTTATATTTCTGGATAGACAAAACAGAACTAATGTTTAGCCTGATATTACCCCTTAAACACCAACATGGTTGATCTATGACAGAGTTTATAATGGCTAATGTTTACCTCTTACAGTCATTTTGTGACATCCTACAGTTCTATGCATGAACAAGTGCAGGAATAGGGACATTTTTCAATGGGAAGGAGATAAACATGGCAAAACACCTAATTTTGTGGCCTTAAACGACAGAGACGAGCACTTACTTCCTGTTTCAGACAATAGATAAATGCTGTATTTATGTATTTTTTTGCTACTTTTCCTTTTTAACAATAAGTGCATTGTTAAAGCTGCTACATTTATGGGTCGAACGCAATGTTTTGTATTGGTCTGATCTAAATAAATGTCTAGTTATGTTTTCAACAGCAACCACTTAGCTGGCTTGTCCGCCTGTCTTTTCTTATGTCTGTTTTGTTCCACTGTCTTGTCTCGTCCTGTCCCTGTACACTTTTGTCTATATGAGCCCTCTCTCTATGTCACAGGTGTCAAACATGCGGCCCAGGGGCCAAAACTGGCCCATCAAAGGTTCCAATCCGGCCCGCGGGATGAATTTACAAAGTGCAAAAATTACCCTGAACAGTCAAGGGCATCAAACTCGAAAATAATAGCATAATAACCTATAAATAATTACTCCAAATTTTCTTCTTTAATGTTTAAAAAAAATGGCATTATTCCTATAAATAATGGCAACACCAATTTTTTCTCGTTGATTTATTGCAAAGAACATTAAATTCTGATTTCCTTTAACAATAAAATGTCAATAAATGGAACAAATATGAACAGCCTGAAATACCTAAAGAAAACTAAGTGCAATTTGACCAAATGCTTTGTGCCTTGGTAGATCTGATCTGTAATGCACATGTATAAATCATAAATTGAGGCAGAATATTGATAAAATTGTGCTTATTTTGCTTCAGAAATTTCTGTTTTTTTTTGTTTTTTTTTTAGATTATTCACATCTTATTTGTTTTGGATAGTTTGTAAAATGTACAAATTTTCAGAATTTAAGTTATTTAAGTTATTTTTTGCACTGAAAAATTTGGAGTTGTCGTCATTTACAGGTTTTATGCTATTATTTTAATGGTTTGGCCCGCTTGAGATCGAATTGGGCTGAATGAGGCCCCTGAACTAAAATGAGTTTGACACCCCTGCTCTATGTATATGTATACAAGCAAGGAATGGATGGACATGTGAATATAAAGTTTGAGATTGTTACTTAACCCTTTCATGCATGAATTATGAAAAGCCTTAGTCAAGATTTTTTTCCGGAGTGTTTTTATTCCTCTTTAGGCATGAAAAAAACAATGTCATTGAAATTTTTTATGAACCTATTTTTTTATGGGGTTTCAAAAATGTCTACTCAGCTGGACAGCATACGTTTAATTTTTGAAGAAAAGAAACATGTATTTAAAGTACAATATCAGAAAGTGATATACTGTGTGAAAACTATGAAATAAAAACATTTTTAATGCTGCGAATCTGATGTTTTCTCACATTTTATCTTACTCTAATACAAGTTATTACTCACTTCATGGACATAATTTTTTTTATTTATTTATTTTTTTAATTTTTTGTTTAAGAAAACTGTTAATTACAGTCTAATAACAAATAGCAATTGATTTACTCTCAAGCATGTTACTGCAAATCAGGTTCACGTATTTATTAGTAATTGTGTGAATTGCAGTGTATGAGATGGTGCATAAGCGTCCACTGTGTTGTCTGATCTGCAACTAAAACAACAAAACCCATGAATATATAAGAGAACAGCTGTAGAATAACTGTCCACTGTAGTGACCACTATGCATGAAAGGGTTAAAACACAAGCTGTAATTAAAATAAAGTTGTCCTCCAAAGAGGGGTGTTGGTGGCAGTTAATAAATTAAAATAAATAAATAAATAAATAAATAAATAAATGTCTATTTTAATATGAACTGATCCTGCATAAAGCCATAGACAGAGAATGAACTGTCAGAAAGAAAGAGGACGTAAAGAAAGACATAAAAGTGTGGAAACGCATAAGGAAAAACAGAAACGAGAGAAAGAAATATACACTTGTCATTATTTACTCTGCACTGATTCTTGATTTTATACATCATAATTAATAAGTGATTGTTTGGCAGCCACAATAAATAGGATGATTACACTTGTAAATCTAAAGACTTATTGTTTGATCTGGCAGTTGTGTGGATATAACTGCCTAATAGAGGGTATTTAACCAGTTCATAATTCACTGTTTTGCTTAATCATAAGCGTTTTATTGGCACGATTTCCGCGGGTGAAAAATAATTTGAACGAATATTATCCAAGGAAATGGCTTGTATGTTTTGCTGAAGGCATTAAGTCTGAGCTCTAATACATTCATGCATGTGTGACTGTATCCATTTGATATTTATGAATAGATAAATACTTTCATAGCAAACATAATATACCAATATACAATATACCATTACTGACCTCACTGAATGTGTTATGAAAATAGCTTTCATGTTACCCTTATGTGCACTTCATTTAGATGCTTATTTGCGCGGACGGAGTTGATCTGATGAATGCATATGTATTCATGACAATATTACCACTGAAATACACATATCAGTCTGTAAAACCTTCTATCTGCCAAATGTCCGGTTCGGTAAAATTTGGTGTGAAATGATTCTTTACTGCGGCCACGTGATGTTTAACAAAACTGTTGGACGGATAAAATGTTGTGAAACTAAATGCTTGAGAAACTGTCAATGGTCATTAAGAGAACAAGGCAAAAAAATTGAGATACAAGGATTTTACGTTACATTGACGAAGGGAAAAAAAAAAAAAAACACAACCCAGTCTGAAGCTTACTTTTCTTTTTTCATGAATACTGATGTGAACTACAATCCATTTGCAGCCACACGTTCGCTCAGTCTGCAATTTATGATTCAAGCTGTAACTACCTCATTTGATCCCATCCTTGTTATGCTAATTTCCTCTCACAATGGTAGCAAATCAGTTTGATTTAACTGTGCAAACTGTGCATGTGTGTGTCTGTCGGTATATACGTGTGTGTGGTATTTGGGAGGAGTGGATGCTCCCAGTCTTGTGTAGTGTGAGTCTGTATGAATGATGCATGCATGTGAGTGTACTTGTGTGTATGTGTGTGTATGTGTGTGTTGCATAGAGCATACAGTTGTCAGAGAAGTAAGAGGTGTTTTTGTACCACAGCCAAAGCTCCCAATCTGCATTTTGATGTCATTAGCTTGCCACATCAAGCTGCTTCAGTGGTACTTTAAACCCAGATTGTGTTTTCAAGAGCACTACACAGAATATGGAATGAAAGGTTTAAAAAGCAACAAAAAGGCCCTTATAATGAAATCATGAATTATTTTAGATATCGGATGTTTAGTATTCAAAATTTTGCTGAGAATTGTTTATTTTTCTTAATATTACTGTGAGAATGGGAAAACAAATGTTTGCCTACTCACTGTTAAAGTCATGTTTCCAAATGCAAACCGAACACATTTGTACAAAACACACGCGAAACACACATTTTTCTGCATTTTCAACAGAGCTTTTTTCCACTAAAACCTACCAAAGTGCAACCATTTATCATTTTGTAGTAGGAGTCTTCTGTGGCTTCAGTACACTTATGTCCAGAGATCTGAAAATATACTCGACTTTTGTTTTTTTTGCAGATTAGGCATGTTCAGGAGATAAGAGTACAGAACACACTAAAAGAATGTTTTAGTATTTACTCTAAAATCTATTAATGCCATTAACATTCTTGTGTATTTTACCCTTAAAGACCTACAACTGTTTTCACAGCAACTTCCAAGTACATTTTTCTCTATTTTTCCCTGAATTTCCTCATTTATAATCATCTATTAACCCATAAAGACCCACTGTGACTTTTATGTCAATTCCAAAATATGTTTTCCTCTGTATTTAACCTTTTTTAAATAACACTGGTCAACAGCAAATTTATTGTTTAAGTTTTTTGAGCTGATTTAGGATAATTTTGGTGTGCTGAATCCAAAAATCACATTAATTTTGCTCAATCAGGTCAGCTTTCCGAATTATGCTACATATTGGCTTTTTAACATTTTTGCTTACATTTATGGGCATTTTCACATCATATGATACAAAATTCTTTCATATTTCTTGCAATAAACGAGTTCTGAAGATTTTACTTTTGCCAATTTATGATTAATGGTTTTTTTTAATATTACAGGTGAATGAAATGGCTTCAACTAGAAGATCTTGCAAAAATAAGCCTGACGTATTCTGCTACATCTGCAGTGAATACACCATTGTACCTAACAGGAATCAAGTGATCAAATGATTTTTTTTCTCTTAAAACCTATTTTGGGTGAGAACTATATAAAAAATCAACTGATAAAGTCACAAAAATGTAATCAATTTTGTGAGAAGATCAAATTTTTCAAAATCAAATTAGCAAAAAAAACCTGACCTGACTGAGAAAAACAGATGTCATTTTTGGATTTAGCGGTGCAAAATGGTCCTAATTCAGTCGAAAAAACCTAGACAACTTGCAAAAAAAATTTTTTTGTAACCCAGTGTAATTTTTCACCATTTATTGTAATATTATCCCCAGTATTTTGTGAATTTTCAGTGAAAATCAAGTATTTTCTTACATTTAATTGACTGATCATGTAGATGTTCATAAAAGCTCAGATTAAAGTCAAAGGTTATTATATAAAAAACAGAGAAAACTGAAGAAAAACAGATTTTTCAGCAAAACTATCAGTAAATGAACATAAACCAAGTGTTTCCATTCACTATCATTGATCCAACTCCATGGATTTTACTGGTGAATCAATGCTGTAGAAGATGATGGTGTTTCCACGGTAACTACGGAGCTTCTGAACATCCAAATGGGCCATATCTGATGCCACTGAAAAGGCAGAAATGACATTTTACCTGAATCATTTAAACGTATTGTTAGTATTTATAGCAGTTTAGAAGTTATTAAACATTTTAGATCAGTAAATGCTTTTATTTAAGTCTTTGAGGGTTCACTGTGGGAAACTTAAGGCTGATAACGCATGAAATCACATTATTCTTTAATAAATTAGTCAGCGAGACTCATGCAGCAACAGAAAACTACTGAATTGAAAAAGCAACTGAGATATTTTCTAATTTCAGAACATGATTTCCACGTCTAATGTCATCTATCTAATATAGGGTCAAAACACGGTATTCAAAATCTCTCTGACGGGACATTTTAGAGACAATTTGACAGATTAGTGTTGCTAAATGACCCACATTTTAACTTTTAAATTCATTTTTGCTTTAGTTGGACCATAAGGGATTAAAAAAAACACGGAGATACTTCATATTGAAATAAATGTTGGAATGGCAATCAAATAAAGTTCACTCTCTGACGTGACATTACTGTGTTTTGACCCTGTATAACACAAGTGTCAATCATGCGGCCCGGGGGCCAAATCTGGCCCACCAAAGGTTCCAATCCGGCCCGCAGGATGAAACTACAAAAATTAATCTGAACAGTCAAGATTGTCAAAATCATTTTGGTTCAGGTTCCACATACAGACCAATGTGATCTACAGTAAAAATAACAACACGATAAACCCATAAATAATGACAACGACAAATTTTCTTTGTGAAAAATTCTGTGGAAAAAATTTAAGTGAAAAAAATAACATTACACTGAAAATATTTACATTCACAAAACTATTCTTTCACAATAAAATGCAAATAAATACATTAATAAAAACAAAGATGAACAACCCAAAATGTGCAATTTTAACAATATTCTGCCTGTTACTAAATGTTTTGTGCATTTATGGATCCACTGTGATCTGTAGTTGTGTTAATAATAAGAGATGGAATATTGTAGAAATTGTTCAAATTTTAGTTCCAAACTCCAAAATTTTAACAATATTCTGCCTGTTACCAAATGTTTATGGACCATTGTGTGTAATGCACATGTATAAATAATAAGTCGAGGCATAATATTGTTAAAATTGAACTAATTTTTCAAATGAAATTTCTGTCTTTTCAGGTTATTCACATCTTTTTGCAAAATGTAAATATTTGCATAATTTAATTGTTTTTGTTTTGGTTTTTTTTGTACTAAAACAAAAATAAAAACTTGGATTTATCATTATTTATAGGTTTTTAAGCCATTATTTCAAGGTTCAAGGTAAACTTTATTATCCCTGAGGGGCAATTTGTTCTACAGCCAGCAGTTTCACACGGACAACAAACCAACAATAAATACAATAAATAATCCATTAAAAACAATAGCACCAACATTACAAAGAATTTTTCAGCACAACAATGGCTGCCGGAACCAAAGAATTCCTCATCCTATTGGTCCTACATTTAGGAATACTGTATCTGCGACCTGATGGAAGCAACCTGAACACATCATAAAGGGGATGACTGGGATCATCCAGGACCGACTGAGCCTTCTTCAGAGTCCGCCTCTGGTACAACACAGTCAGGTCAGTGAGTGTGGTGCCAGCAATTTTGCTGCACACTTTAGTGATGCCCTGCAACCTGTTCCTATTTTTAAGAGTAAGCAGCCCATACTAGCTGATAAAAGAAAAGGTCAACACAGACACAATAAAACAAGAATAAAACATTTTCATAAAAGTGTGATCCACTTTGAAACTGCAAAGTTTATGGTAAAAATACATCCTCTGATTAGCCTTTTTACATACAGCATCCACCTGAGATTCAAAAGTTAGCCTGTGGTCTAGCACCATTCCGAGATATTTATACTGCTGCACCACCTCAACAGCCTGTCCATTAATGATGACAGGAGAGAAGACTGTAGGATTCTTCTTAAAATCTACAATCATCTCTTTGGTTTTATTTTACTGGTCTGGCCTGCTTGAGATCGAATTGGGCTGAATGTGGCCCCTGAACCAAAATGAGTTTGACACCCCTGCTATATACAGGGTGGGGAAGCAAAATTTACAATGAACATTTAGTTGTTTTTTCTCAGCAGGCACTACGTCAATTGTTTTGAAACCAAACATATATTGATGTCATAATCATACCTAACACTATTATCCATACCTTTTCAGAAACTTTTGCCCATATGAGTAATCAGGAAAGCAAACGTCAAAGAGTGTGTGATTTGCTGAATGCACTCGTCACACCAAAGGAGATTTTAAAAATAGTTGGAGTGTCCATAAAGACTGTTTATAAAGGAAAGAAGAGAATGACTATGAGCAAAACTATTACGAGAAAGTCTGGAAGTGGAGGAAGCAACAAAAAACGAACCAAAGCTTTTATTAAAGCTCTCAAATCCAAAATCCTAAAGGATCCAACCAAATCCATGAGAAAAATGGCAATTGAACTTGAAGTAGACAACAAGACCGTTAGAAATGCAGTAAAATATGATTTGAAGTTAAACTCTTACACAAGAACACCAAAACACTTGTTGGCAACAGCAACCAATCCAACTTTAGCAATTTTTGGGAATCATGTTTATGGCCGCCTTCTAGCCCAGATCTAAACCCTCTGGATTCTGCTATTTGGGGCGTTTTAGAACATGCTACCAATAGAACATCACACAGCAATGTCGACTTTCTTAAAGATACTGTTAAAGAAGAATGGGAGAAGTTGTCACCCGAATATTTGAGGAACACTTGCGCAAGTTTCAGGAAGCGTGTGAAGGCAGTTACTGAGAAAGAAGGAGGACACATAGAATAAAAACATTTTCTATTATGTCAATTTTCTTGTGGCAAATAAATTCTCATGACTTTCAATAAACTAATTGGTCATACACTGTCTTTCAATCCCTGCCTCAAAATATTGTAAATTTTGCTTCCCCACCCTGTAAGAATATAACCTATAAGAAATAGACAGCAAAGAAGAGGATCATGAACATAAACTAAACAGAGGATTTCCGAAGAACAGAATACTCCACAGAGGACGTACAACCTCACAGATGCATGCACAGACACACACTTTACACACACACACCCTCCACCATCTGAGCAGAGAGGCCCGTGCTGACCTGTGAACACCAGTCTTTGTTTTGAAAAGTCAACCCTTAATGCTAAGAAAGACTCAACCAGATAAATCTTTTTTAGCTATGTGCTCTTCTTTTTTTCCTTTTCGCTTTGTATTCTTTCCTGTTGAAATCTCCAGAGCATGAGGCTCAGGGAAAACAGAGCAGAAAGACAGACATTGATAGAGTTAGCAGGCGAAGCATAGTTTGAGTCGGTGTCTGTCTGAGAGCTGGAGGCCTGGAGCTGAGTCAGTCTTGTACCACTGTGAATTGTTTTGAGCCAATATTGCTTCATACTTCTTGTTGTAATGTCCCGTTTCTCACACATATTAACTTGGACAATCAGTTTTTATATCAGGATGAGAGTTTTTTTTATTTATTTTTTTTTTTTCCCATATTTCTCTGGCTTCAACTTTACAAATCCTGGAACTGCTGGGTTTGACTTTTCAAAGTTATCACTTGTAGCAAGAAAAAGTGTTAAAGAAGGGATATTTAGCTTTTTTTTTTAAAAATGGAATTACGGATTTTAAAACATTTCCCTGTGGTCTACATAAACATGGGTCTGAATTATTCATTAATTCCACTCCACAGGTCCATCTTCAACCCTATTTCTGAGTGATGACACCAGAAAGGTCGTTTTGAGCGCTGGCCTTTTAAATGCTCAAGAACCACTTCACACCCCACCCCCTCTAGAAGAATAGAATAGAATAGAATAGAATAGAATAGAATAGAATAGAATAGAATAGAATAGAATAGAATAGAAAATAATTTATTTTGCTATTTGTGCAGATACATCGCAGTATAAGTACATTGGAATTCCTGTGTGCTTCCCTGAATCATGGAGTTAAAAAAGACAAAACAGCAAAAAAACAAAAAAACAAAAAAAAAACAGTAATGGCACGGACAGACACAATTACACACTGTAAAGTAAAGTACTGTATCAGAGAAATAATAAGAGTAAAAGTATAAAGTACTGGGAGGTATAGAACAAGTTACTGCACATTTGATTAAAATGGCAGTTGCATGTATTTAGGACAATATTAGGAGATATTTTGCTTTTTTAAATGGATTTATGCATTTTAAAACATTTCTCTGTGGTCTACATAAACTGTAAATGCTATACTTGGGTCTGAATTCTTCATTAATTCAACTCCACAGGTCCATCTTCAACCCTATTTCTGAGTAATGACACCAGAAAGGTCATTTTGAGCGCTGGCCCTTTAAATGCAAATGAGCCACTTCAGGCCCCACCCCCTCCAGGTTATTGGCTGTGCTGCTCTGTCCCATTCAACCAACAACTGAACATTTTATGGACGTATGGAAGTATGCACATATTTTCAGTGTGGACTACAACCGCTGCTGCTGATAAACAATTATGTCGTACTCAGAGAAATGTTTGTTGGAAGTCTTGACCTTATATGTGCAAATGTTGTGACGTTATAGATGTAACAAATTAAGAAGGAATTAAGGGTTGTAGAAATCCACTCGATTTTTGCCAAAATGAATATCAATGCTTCTATGAAACTGAGTTTATTTTGGTATCTGGCACTTTTTAGATCCAATAATAAAAGAAAAATTTAGACATATTTCCCTCCAGGATGTACCTAATGATGATCTCAGATAAATTAAAAAAAAAAAAAAAGTATGCTTGCTCTGAGCCATCACAAAAATATACCACTATAAATAAAGACACTGTGTTAAATTTGATGATCCTAGTGGTTTTTCTAATCCAGACATGCGGGTTTTTCATGAATCGGCAGTCTCATTCCAGGTTTCGCGTGGAACCCATAGTGTCCACTTAAGCTGCACGCGGAACCTACCCATTTAAACACAAATAAATTGTGAGTGATTTTGCAACAGCGGTCATTTTTGTGAAACACTCTGCCTTGCATAATTAGTTCAATTCCCAAAAAGTACTTGTGAGAGAATGAAGAGATATTCAAAAAATAGTAGCGCATAATTTCTGTGTCCTTTTTACCATGTTACACGCAGATTTTTGTATTAAATATAATGTAAAATGATATAAAAATGTGTTTTATCTGAAAAATAGTTTCTCTTTTATCTCTGTAAATATTTATCTTTTAAACAGGACCCAAAGTGCTTCCAAACTTGCTTCATAACATTAGTCTACTTCTGGTTTGAATTTTTAGCCCCCCATGTCCTGTTTTTGGGGACCAGTTTCATCGAAGCACCCATATAAAGATAGCTTGCAGCACCTGGAGGGTTCAAATTCAAACTTTTTTGAACTATTACGGTCCCAAAATACACAAATAAATGAAACAAAGACTAATAAAAGTAGGTTTAGCAAAAATATAACCCCTTTAAAGGTTTATTTTCATAACTGTGGCCGTTGGTTGTATTTGTACAAATCACATTGTGCAACTGAAAGAAAGAGCTCAGATTTTGACAAGATCAGAAAAAGATGTATTCTTAAAATCGGAGGAGTGTAACCTCAGTCCACCTTAAATCAGGTGGAGTAAGCTCTACTCACTGCACACTGGCTCAAGTTGTGTTCTACTGCGCTGAGTTCATCCTGAAGCTGAGGTTTAAGGTATTTGTCTCACATGGGGGCCCAAGCACATGAGCCCACCACTGCTTCCCAGCACAGCCATGGAACCAGTCTACCTGACACACAGCACTGGAAACTTGGGGAGGTTCCTTTTTTCCCTGTTTCACCTTTTTTAATTTATCGTTGAAATTGGATTTATTGGGCGTTTGGTTTTGAACTGACTTCCCTTAAATCAATAAAAAATGGGCTGATGGTGCAACAATAAACACAGCTTACATGTGAAATTTTGATATTCAAGGCTGAAAATTAACAGGGGGGGGAATATAGAGCCGCAAGAAATGCTTAATCCTTAAATCTTTTATTAAAAATGCTACAGGACAAGGGTTGTGTTATTTTAACAAGATATCAGTTGAGCTGCATACTAGCATTTATCCCATAGCAATTTGTGTCTCTTGGTCTCTCACATCTCTCTGTCTTGTTGTTTCCTTTACCCTAAATCGAACGTGTTTCCTCTTTTTTCCTTTCTCCACTTCTCTTTCTCACTCACCCTGTAAATCAATTTTGGGCTTTAGGCTGCCGTGCCTTGCAGGCATCTCTCTCTTTGATAGTGTTCCCACCACAGCTCTGAGTGGATGTGTATGTGATAGTACCCACCACAGCGGAACAGAGGAGCCAAGCCAGATTTCTAACTTCTTTGTAGGATTTTGGTTCAAACTCAGCCCTGTTAGCCAAACACAACTTAAACATTCTCACACACATACACACAAAGACGCACACACCTATATAAGTCGACGCACGCACAAGGCTTTGAACAATAAGGATGTGAAATTAGGAGTTTTGTTCTCCCGCTACACATGTGTAGACTTAACATTAAAGAGATAGGGAGACAACCAGAAGGCGAAAAAAAAAAAAAAAAAAAAAAGACAGCGCTTTGAAGGCAGATGTACCTAAAGGCAATGTCCTTCAAAGAATTTGTTGCTCAAAGAATTTTGATGAGAAAGTGTTTACCGACAGACAGCGAAATGAGACACAATTATGAATAAACATAAGAGATGATGAGCTGGTTCCCACATGTTGGACTTCACATATGTACACTTTGACCTTTCCCACGTGGCTTCGGCAATTGAGACAAATTGGGATTGAGTCCAAGCTCAAACAGCAACTGTGAAAAAAAAAAAACTAAAAACTAAAAACACAGTTGCCTGTAAATGTGATCTATTTAAGGTTTGTGAAAAGTTTTTATTGTCATTATTTTCTCTATGGAAATGAGAAGTTGTTTGTTGTTTTGCAAAGTCCATCCCGTACATAAATAAGACTGTTTACTGTGTGTCACTTCTGAAGGTTAAGCATGTTGTCTTTGAGTGTTTACTATTTAAAATTAGACTGGAAAATGGTGATTTAGTCCTAGTAGTCACTTTTCCATTGACCCTCAAATTGCGAAAATATAACTTCAACATAAAAATGTACCTAATGGAAAAACGACAATTTCGCCAAAAGTCTCATTTTTCGATTAAAAGTTTTTGCGCAGAAAAGAGGTGGTTTTTCAGGCGTAGCCCAAATGGTGTATCACACAAAACTGCAATGGAAAGACCTTTTTTTGCAACTAGAGTCAGGTGAATTAAAAAAAACTGGATGTTGACATACGTTATAACAAGCAAAGAAGAAGAAACGTGTCGGTATGTGTGGACACACCAGGAAACTCAATCATTTTTTAATTTAGTACAAGATAGAGGGGTAATATATAATAATAATGAATATATCTGTAAATCAACACCATATTTACGTTCGTCACCATGTTTATGGAATAACTTCACGTGTCATCTCACGATAATAAATGAACAAACCATCGCATTTGTGATTTAATGGAAAAATCGACATTACGCACTTCTGTTTTTTCGACATTTAGTAAATGTAGGTAAAGTTTTGTGCATAAAAATTTACCTAATGGAAAAACGACAATTTCACCAAAAGTCTTATTTTTCGATTAAAAGATTTTATGCTGGCAAGAGGTGGTTTTTCGGGCGTAGCGCAAATGGTATATCACACAAAACTGCAATGGAAAGACCTTTTTTCGCAACTAGAGTCAGGTGAATTAAAAAACTGGATGCTGACATATGATACAACAAGCGACAAAGAAGAAAAAACATGTCGTGGTATGTGTGGACACACCAGGAAACCCAATCATTTTTTAATTTAGTTCGAGATAGAGGGGTAATATATAATAATAATGAATATATCTGTAAATCAACACCATATTTACGTTCGTTGCAATGTTTATGGAATAACTTCTCGTGTCATCTTGCAATAATAAATAAACAAATCATTGCATTTTTAATTTAATGGAAAAACCGACATTTCGCACTTCTGTTTTTCCGACATTTAGTAAATATCAGCAAAGTTTTGTGCATAAAAACTGATCTAATGGCAATACGACAATTTTGCCAAAAGTCTCATTTTTCGATTAAAAGTTTTTGCGCTGGCAAGAGGTGTTTTTTTTTGGGCGTTGCGTAAATGGTATATCACGCAAAACTGCAATGGAAAGACCTTTTTTTGCAACTAGTTAGATGAATTAAAAAAACGGATGTTGACGTACGTTACAACAAGCGACGAAGAAGAAGAAACATTTCGCAGTATGTGTGGACACACCAGGAAACCCAATCATTTTTTAATTTAGTACGAGATAGAGGGGTAATATATAATAATAATGAATATATCTGTAAATCAACACCATATTTACGTTCGTTGCCATGTTTATGGAATGACTTCTCGTGTCATCTCACGATAATAAATAAACAAACCATCACATTTGTGATTTAATGGAAAAACCGACATTACGCACTTCTGTTTTTCCGACATTTAGTAAATATCAGTAAAATTTTGCGCAGATATCCAATGGAAAGCGTCTAGTGTCTTGCTTTCTTCTTCACTCTACTCTCTGACAGGCCAGCGATGTATGTACAGTATCTGAAGGAGAATGCATTCTATATTTTTGTCTTAGAACAGCTTTCTACGTCGCTCCACGTGGCTTGAGATGAACATAATTCATACCCTAAGCTCATATGTGCCACGCAGTTGTTGTTGCTGTACTGGTGTTCATAAACAACTGGCTCCACTGGGTTGTGTATGTGTGTGTGTATTGGAAAACTGCTGTAAATGCACCTCTCAAAGCCTTGAACTAAATCCTCTGTGCTATTCTAAACAGCGACTGTAAACAAATGTATGGAAAACTCTGTAATAACCAACCGTGGAATGTAACACATAAGCTGCCACCATGGCCACCTGTCTTGCAAGTGATCCTATGCTTAAAATCATATTAGCAGGCTGCAGCTCAGACCTCACAGTGGGTCACGGTCGGCTCATCCTGTGTGGTGTAGCTCCACCTGTTGACTGGGAACTGTATAACTGCTACAAACACTGCTGTTGGACACACTGTAGAGCATTATAAGGTGTGGTAAATCCACCTTTTTGGATTGAACTTGCAATGCAAATGAATGAAAATGGAGTTGAACACTGTAAAATAGCAGAATATAATTATTGCATCATGCTGTAATGGCACATTTGCGTAATTTATTGGGGTGAATATTGATATATTTTCAGCAGTTGTCTTGAGACAAGCTTAGTTTAATCTTTAAAAGCTGAGATCTATTTTCACAGTGACTTCCAAATAAAGTTTTCTCTACATTTAATGTTTCCTAATGGCTATTAATGACAATTTATTATAATATACCATAATAAACTGTTGCTCATAAAGTTGGAATAAGATATTTTTACATCCACTCTGTGATTTACTTTTGTTAAATAAAGTGTTACTGGGACTCAGTATGTAATCACTGCACATTGGTCACTGTTGATTCATATAAATCACAGGTGTCAAACATGTGGCCCGGGGGCCAAATCTGGCCCACCAAAGGCTCCAGTCTGGCCCTTGGGATGAATTTGTGAAATGCAAAAATTACACTAAAGTATTAACAATCCTTTTATTTCAGGTTCCACATTCACATTAATTCAATCTCAAGTGGGCAGGACCAGTAAAAACTATCATAATAACATATAAATGATGACAACTTCAAATGTTTCTCTTTGTAAATGTAAATATTTTCATGTATTTACACTAAAACAAAGTATAATTTTGCAAAAAATGTGAATAACCTGAAATGTCTTAAGAGAAGCAAGTACAATTTTAACAATATCCTGACTGTTACTCAATGTTTTGTGTATTTGTAGATCCACTGTGATCTGAAAGTTATAATGTACATGTGCAAATGATAAACTGAGGCAAAATATTGTTAAAATTACACTTATTTTTTCAGTTTGTTCATGTTAGTCACATCTTTTGAAAGGATAGTTTGTAGATGTAAACCTTTTCTTATTGTAAATTAACTTTTTTTGCTCTGAAACATAGAGAAAAGTTTGGAGTTGACATTATTTATATATTATTATGTTATTATTTTACTGGTCCAGCCCACTTCAGATCAAATTTAGCTGAATCTGGCCCCTGAACTAAAATGAGTTTGACACCCCTGATATAAATAGAAATAAAAAAAGGAATGTGTCTGAAAACAAAATTATTCCAACTTTATGGGTAACACTGTATATTATTATCATATACTATTCATTGTAATTTGCATATTCAGTGAAAATCATTTTTCCCCCATGTTGAATTTATTTATCGTTTAGATGTTTATACAAGCTTAGGGGACATTTGAAGATGATATCAAAACAGAAAGCTGAAGAAAAAGTGACTTTTTCAACAAAATATATCCTTAACTGAAGATAACAACAAGTATCTTCAATCGCTGTCATTTGTCAAACAACATGGTTTTTACTAGTGAATAAATGTTGAGTAAAACGTTCACTACAGACCCTCTGAACATAAAAAACACACACATCTGATGTGGCTAAAAAGCTAAGAAACAGCATTTTAGTTGAATTATTTAAATGCATTGACAGGATTGGTGGCTCAGAAGTTAATATACATTTATATGAATGAATGACTGAGTGAATAAATTAATTTATTTTGGTTTGTACATCAAGCATTGCACTTAGTATAATAATTGTAATAAACATAAAAACCAAAAAAGGAATAGACTAGAAGCAAAAGCTTTTTTTTTTTTTTTTGCCTGATCCACCGCTTACATCAACTTAAATGTGTACAGCATCAAGCATTCACACTATTAAAAAAAAGTCAACAACAACAAAAACATATCTACCATCTCAATTCAATATTCCTAAATAATTTTAAACTTAAGGCTTTTTTTTTTTTTTAACTTTGCCAACTTAAATGCATCATCAGTATATCAGTAGATGCTTTTGGTTCTTTAGTTGTTTGACTGTTATTATGTCAGATTTTAGCTGCTAATACCAAAAAATATAGTAAGACACTTCATCATGACTGTTTAGATATTCCTGTTTTTTTTTTTTTCACCTATAAAAGTACATTATCACAAAAACCAAATCACTTTGTATGTAGCTGAAATATAACATAGAAGGGCTCTGACTGTTTTCCTAATCTGCATTCATGTTTCCCACTGGTATCCCCGAAGAGCTGTTTCTGGCAGTGAAGCAAATAAGATGATTTAAGGCTGCCATAAAATGTAAAGAACTATGTGCCTGTGATGATTTGCTATTGAGATTATGAAACATGAGCTTTGAAGTTGTAACATTTTGTGAACTCGTGACATCATGACATGCTCTGGCAGGCGTTGATGTCAGATTTGGTTCTGTGGTGTTTCATGTCAGTGGGCCCCAGTGGGGTAGAAGTGGTGATTTCACATGATTGCCTGAGCATAATTATCTGACGTATCTTTAAATAGATAGATCTTTTTTTAGGAAGTATCACACAGAAACAAAAGGAACGCTCAAACCTGTGATTCACATGAGGGTCCAAAGAGCTGCACTACACTGTAAAAATCTGAATCTTACCCAGTCTACTTTTCTCATTTCTAGTCAAAATATCTTATCGTACTTAAAATAAGACATAATCACCTAAAGAGTAACTTTTCAGTGAGATATAGGAACGTATTTTTTAGACAAAATCTGTGTCCAAGAAATCTTACCAAGATAATTTTCACTTGTTCCACTGGTAGATTTTTTTTGCTTAATTCAAGATTTTTTTTTTTATGTTTAATTCAAGCAAGAAAATCTGCCAATGGAACAAATGAAAATTAGCTTGGTAAGAGTTCTGGAAATAAGATTTTCAAGATCTATTGCCAGAAAATAAGTTCTTATATCTCACTGAAAAGTTACTCTTTAAGTGATTATGTCTTATTTTAAGTGTGATGAGATATTTTGACTAGAAATTAAAAAAAATACAGTTAGTAAGATTTGGATTTTTGCAGTGTATGCAATATACAGTTGCGGAAAAAATTATTAGACCATCAAAAGTCATCAAAAACAATGGGTAGGCAATCCAGTACTAACTCCTGTGTGTATCATGTGACTAAAACAGACCGAAAAGAAAACATGGAATGCCTAAAAGCACTGTTTTTGTCAGTACAATGCCATAGATATTGATGTAAAAAGTGAAGTAATTTTGGTTATTATCAAGAAAACATGGAAAATGGATAGATATCAGCTCTGAAATTAAACTCTTATGAGCTATTTTTGTTCTTATCATTATATTTGTCCAAACAAATGCACCTTTCGTTAGACCAGGCATTAAAATAAACAAAATATTGAAGAAAACAAGGGGTGGTCTAATCATTTTTCAGCGACTGTACAGTATATGGCATTTTTATGACATACTTTCTACTATATGCAGTAATATACCTTTACATAAGCAAAGTGTATCCCCAGTACACCTCAGAGGCCTGAGAAAGGCTTTAAAGAAGGACCTCAGTATGTTTTTACTGTCTCAGTAGACCCACTGCTTTTCCGTGTTAAATACTCACAGATGAGACCCATAAAGTTTCTTTCAGCTGGTATTATGTGTCAGTAAGCACAGTTAACTTTGCACTTTAATACTTCAATCGCTAACAGCACTTTTCTGTTCCGATTATCCCTCACTCTCTTCGATTATGATCTAAACTATTCAATTAAACTCACATTATTTCAATATAAGTGAAAATTGTGTTATTGTTTCAAAAGTATCATTAAATTGCTTGTATATAGAAAAACAAAATCTCATAAATTCCTTTATGCAGCATAAAAGAAAAGTTTGTTTCTATGCAATAAAAAATTCTCTTGCATGACAACAGGTTGAATGTTTCAGTGGAAAAATTGCACTTGATTAAACACTTTCCCAAAGAAGTTGAGGGTCGTGTTCCTCATATTCCTCATCTACTCCGTCTGACTCATTAGGCCCCCGCTGCTTTATTTTCTCTAAGTAGTCACAGCTGAGGATAAAGAGGTTTAAACTGAACCATATACCTTTATAAAGTGTTCTGTTGAAAAGAGGCTTTCATTATGTGTACGTGGGGCCATAAAGGGCCAATATAACATGTGAACTCTATCTTTTCAATTTTCTGCACAGTAAATCATATCATAATTCTGAAGCAAGTTTAAAATCAATATTTACAACAGAACTGTTTCACGTGTTAAGATAAAACGTGTGAACGTACATACTGTATAGTGTCATATTTTCTAAAAACAGACACCCGTGACTGCATTTCAACAGTGTTTCATGTATGGAATATTCACGAATGAGTGTTGGAAAGATGAGGGTGGGGTTGAGGAGGAAGAAAAAAAAAAAAAAAAAGAGAAATTAATGAGAAAAAACCTGAACAGATCGATCAGACTGTGATCTATGGTGCTGATCTAGAGACATGAAAAAAAAAAAAGTAAGTGTTGTGACATAATATGGCCCAAAATATAACTGAACCCTACTTCAGCAGTTACACAATTAATGACAATATCAGGAAAACTGGTAAAAATCATCCCAGTCTTTAAAGATGCTTTCTACTGCATCCTTGTGTCTGTGTTGCCTGGCAACCATTCTCCTAAACATCACTGAAGAACTACATTGCTCGGTGGAAGAAAGATTTTTTAGCTGTCAATACATTATTAATTTTTTTGTTGATGCGTGTTTATTTCATGAAACCTTGCCAGATATATGTAGTAAATGTTTTACAAAAGCAATAACCAAAGGGGGCAGTGATTTACAGTGATTTTAGAACTGCTAAGAGGTTGTTGTTAGGTAAGACATGAGCTGGTGTCATGGTCTCTCTTGGAGGTTACATTGCTTTAACTCTGTGCTACATCTATGCGTTTTATGATTATACTGTTAAGACTGCAGTGATCAATCAATCAATCAATCAATCAATCAATATGTGGTAATGGGGGGGCCAAAAGGTATACTGTTGTCATGAATTACACTGGGTTACAAAAAAAAATGTTTTTTGCAAGTTGTCTAGGTTTTTTCAACTGAATTCGGACCATTTTGCACCGCTAAATCCAAAAATGACGTGTTTTTCTCAATCAGGTCAGGTTTTTTTGCTAATTTGATTTTGAAAAATTTGATCTTCTAACAAAATTGATTACATTTTTGTGACTTTATTATTGTTATTATATTATTATTATAATTGATTTTTTTATATACAGGGTGGGGAAGCAAAATTTACAATGAACATTTAGTTGTTTTTTCTCAGCAGGCACTACGTCAATTGTTTTAAAACCAAACATATATTGATGTCATAATCATACCTAACACTATTATCCATACCTTTTCACAAACTTTTGCCCATATGAGTAATCAGGAAAGCAAACGTCAAAGAGTGTGTGATTTGCTGAATGCACTCGTCACACCAAAGGAGATTTCAAAAATAGCTGGAGTGTCCATAAAGACTGTTTATAATGGAAAGAAGAGAATGACTATGAGCAAAACTATTACGAGAAAGTCTGGAAGATACTATTAAAGAAGAATGGGAGAAGTTGTCACCTGAATATTTGAGGAACACTTGCGCAAGTTTCAGGAAATGTGTGAAGGCAGTTATTGAGAGAGAAGGAGGAGACATAGAATAAAAAACATTTTCTATTATGTACATTTTCTTGTGGCAAATAAATTCTCATGACTTTCAATAAACTAATTGGTCATACACTGTCTTTCAATCCCTGGCACAAAATATTGTAAATTTTGCTTCCCCACCCTGTTGTTCTCACCCAAAATAGGTTTTAAGAGAAATTAAAATCCTTTTCTAACAGGATTCCTGTTAGGTACAATGGTGTATTAGATATGGCCCATTTGGATGTTCAGAGGCTCCGTAGTTACCGTGGAAACACCATCATTTTCTACAGCATTGATTCACCAGTAAAACCCATGGAGTTGGATCAATGACAGTGAATGGAAACACTTGGTTTATGTTCATTTATTGATAGTTTTGCTGAAAAATCTGTTTTTCTTCAGTTTTCTCTGTTTTTTATATAATAACCTTCAACTTTAATCTGAGCTTTTATGAACATCTACGTGATCAGTCAATTAAATATAAGAAAATACTTGATTTTCAATGAAATTTCACAAAATACTGAGGATAATATTACAATAAATGGTGAAAAATTACACTGGGTTACAAAAAAATTTTTTTTGCAAGTTGTCTTGGTTTTTTTGACTGAATTAGCACCATTTTGCACCGCTAAATCCAAAAATGACATCTGTTTTTCTCAGTCAGGTCAGGTTTTTTTTGCTAATTTGATTTTGAAAAATTTGATCTTCTCACAAAATTGATTACATTTTTGTGACTTTATCAGTTGATGTGTTTATATAGTTCTCACTCAAAATAGGTTTTAAGAGAAAAAAAATCATTTGATCACTTGATTCCTGTTAGGTACAATGGTGTATTCACTGCAGATGTAGCAGAATACGTCAGGCTTATTTTTGCAAGATCTTCTAGTCGAAGCCATTTCATTCACCTGTAATATTAAAAAAAAACATTAATCATAAATTGGCAAAAGTAAAATCTTCAGAACTCGTTTATTGCAAGAAATATGAGAGAATTTTGTATCATATGATGTGAAAATGCCCATAAATGTAAGCAAAAATGTTAAAAAGCCAATATGTAGCATAGTTCGGAAAGTCGACCTGATTGAGCAAAATTAATGTGATTTTTTAATTCAGCACACCAAAATTATCCTAAATCAGCTCAAAGAACTTAAACAATAAATTTGTTGTTGACTAGTGTTATCACCATATCAGGTACAATTAAACGAGTGACCTCACCGATGACAGAGACATTTAAACTGTAAACATGCTGGCCTGTAGGTTCCATATCGTCAGCTTCCTGATAAAACCTGCTAAGTGACATTTTTGGTTGGGAATAAAAACCTGCTATCTCCCCTATTATTATAGCTTCAAATTTCAGTCTCCTGTGAAAGTTGTTTACATTCCATCATACGTACCAACATTAACCCTTTCATGCTCAGTGGTCACTAAAGTGGACAGCTATTCTCCAGCTGTTCTCTTGTATATTCATGGGTTTTGTTGTTTTAGTTCCATATCAGCCAACACAGTGGACCCTTATGCTTCATCCCATACACTGACATTCAGACCATTACTGTAATTTTGCTGTTCTTGATAAACCTGATCTGCACTAACATGTTTCAGTGTAAATCAATGGTTATTTGTTAGAAAAAAAAGTTATTGTTTGTTTTGTTTTTTTTCATATTATCTCCATGAAAAGAGTGATAATAATTAGCATTAGAATATGTTAAAATGTGAGAAAACATCAGATTTTATTTCATTGTTTTAATATAAATTTCTGATGTCGGGTTTTAAACACGTTTCTTTACTTCAAAAATTAAATGCATGGACATTTTTGTAACTCCATGAAAAAAAAAAAAAAACAACAACTTGATCACATTGTTTTTTTTTCATGTCTATGGAGGAATAAAAACACTCAAGAAAAAAAATCTTAACTAAGGTTCTCATAATTAATGCGTGAAAGGGTTAAAGGAACAGATATTTTTTGTCATATTTCACAGTTTCCCGTTATATAAACAGTTTTTTGTTTCTCCGGTAAAATTTGCCAAAAGTCACACAGCAGGTTTTTATCACGAAGCCGACGATATGTGTTCTGTTAATGTAAAAACTGCACTGTTCAGAACCTTCTGTTTTCCTCTGTATATTAGACACTTGTGGTGCAACTACAAAAAGAGATCCATGCACAAACTGGTGGTTGCTTACAATGATGATAATGACACAATGATACAAGATATTACAAAATATTACATGATACAAGATATTGCTGAGGGTTCCAAGACATTATAGTGCC
Organism: Sphaeramia orbicularis; assembly: GCF_902148855.1. Lineage (NCBI taxonomy): Eukaryota > Metazoa > Chordata > Actinopteri > Kurtiformes > Apogonidae > Sphaeramia > Sphaeramia orbicularis. Next base: position 27,310,640 of record NC_043972.1, on the reverse strand, counting down.
AGTCAGATATTTGTGGATTGTGATGTTCGATGCTATGCGGCTGCATTTTATTTATTCATTCATATGCATTCATTCATTCATTTTCTGAACCTGCTTTATCCTCACTAGGGTCACGGGGGTCACTGGAGCCTATCCCAGCTACTTATGGGCGAAGGTGGACATGTCGCCAATTCATCACATGGCTGACATATGCCCCTGAGACCCTGTAAGTATGTTTTTTTGTTTTTTTTTTACATTAAATTATTGCCTTGATTGGAAACTATATGATGTCACATATTTTAGATATATTTTTAAAATTTTTATTTAACGACGTGTCCTTTGCAGTGGACAGTTTCTTGTTTTTTTGGTTTTTTTTTAAAATAAAGCTGTGAAACTCTTGTCCACTGTAGAGGACAAAAATGCATTGCTGAGTCTCAGGAAGATATAGTGACCAACAATCACTCTCACATTCACACCTACGGGCAATTTAGATTAACCCATTAACCCAGTCGTTTTCAACCTTGGGGTCGGGACCCCACGTGGGGTCACCTGGAATTCAAATGGGGTCGCCTGAAATTTTTAGTAATTGATAAAAATAAAAACTTATTGATAAAAAAATATATGGTGAGGTGAGAGAGACAATCCCAATCCATAAAAGACATGACAAACTGTGAAGCTGAAACTGAAGCACTGTGGTACTGTTTATCTGTCAAATGTTCATTGTGGTCAGTTTCAGATGCTGCAGCTCTTTCATAATTCATAGTTTGAGTTCTTGTTTGTTCAGTATTAATTGTCAGCCTTGTAAATCCAAGATGGACTGACTGTACATATCCTGACCAAGGAAAATAAAATTCTCACTTTGTGCAGTAATCTACACCTGGCTTTTCTGCCTCCGTCCATATTAATATACATTATATTGACTAAATGTCCTCTAAAATTAACGTTTATTTGCAACATAGTATAGCAAACTATTACATGATCAAAAACAAAATAATTCTAGCAAAAAAAAAAAAAAAAAAGCCTCTGTTCTGAATGGCTTGGTTCGCCAGAAATTTATGATGTTAAAATGGGGTCACGAACCAAAAAAGGTTGGGAACCACCGCATTAACCTATCAGTGCATGTCTTTGGATGGTGGGAGGAAGCTGGAGTACACGGAGAGAACCCACGCAGACACATGGAGAACATGCAAACTCCACACAGAAAGGTCCCACCCCCATCGACTAGTGTTGGAATGGAACCCAGGACCTTCTGACCCAGGACCACCAGTGTGTCGGCCTCATTCATTCATTCATGTGCAGAGTTACAAAATGATCAAACTCAATTGTACAAGCCCTGGTCTGGCCCAAGATTAGTTCTGTAAGGTTTACATCTAAAATGTGCTCTCACTGGTGATTGAGCCTTTATGTCTGGAATCAAGTTTTCTTTGATTTGCGCTGCATGACCACCTGCCCATACAACAATGTCTCTCTAGGTGTTTTACCAATACTTAAAGCTTAACTGTGTATACTGTGTATGAACTAATGCTATGTAATGTGTGAGTGTAGCCTTAATTGCCTGTGTCAAGGAGGTTATGTTTTTGTCGGTGTTGGTTTGTCTGTTTGTCTGCCCGCGTGCAAGATAACTCAAAAAGTTATGGACGGATTTGGATGAAAATTTCAGGAAATGTTGATACTGGCACAAGGAACAAATGATAAAATTTTGGTGGGGATCGGGGGTGGGGGGGCCACTGATCTGCCTTGGCGGAGGTCTGCGCTCTACGAGTGCTTTTCTAGAAAAGAGAACGCACACCTCCACCAAGGCAGATCAGTGGCCCCCCCACCCCCGATCCCCACCAAAATTTAATCATTTGTTCCTTGTGCCAGCATCAACATTTCCTGAAATTTTCATCCAAATCTGTCCGTAACTTTCTGAGTTATCTTGCACACAGACAGACAGACATTGGTGTGTGTGTGGGGGGGCACTGATCTTCCTTGGTCGAGGTCTGTGCTCTCCGAGTGCTTCTAGTGTTCAAAATGTTTCTGATTTTAAGACTGCTGGTATTTTACATCTTACCCAGGTACAACAGTTGAAAAATAGCCTTTTTGCTAATACTGGCACATTTACAGACATGTTCATTAACCCTGTCATGCATAGAGGTCACTACAGCTGATGAAAGGAGTTTTCTTGTACAGGGTGGGGAAGCAAAAATTACAATATTTTGAGGCAGGGATTGAAAGACAGTGTATGACCAATTAGTTTATTGGAAGTCATGAGAATTTATTTGCCACAAGAAAATGTACATAATAGAAAATGTTTTTATTCTATGTGTCCTCCTTCTTTCTCAATAACTGCCTTCACACGCTTCCTGAAACTTGCGCAAGTGTTCCTCAAATATTGGGGTGACAACTTCTCCCATTCTTCTTTAATAGTATCTTTCAGACTTTCTCGTAATAGTTTTGCTCATAGTCATTCTCTTCTTTCCATTATAAACAGTCTTTATGGACACTCCAACTATTTTTGAAATCTCCTTTGGTGTGACGAGTGCATTCAGCAAATCACACACTCTTTGACGTTTGCTTTCCTGATTACTCATATGGGCAAAAGTTTCTGAAAAGGTATGGATAATAGTGTTAGGTATGATTATGACATCAATATATGTTTGGTTTCAAAACAATTGACGAAGTGCCTGCTGAGAAAAAACAACTAAATGTTCATTGTAAATTTTGCTTCCCCACCCTGTATATTCATGTATTTGTTATTTTGTGCATCATCACATACACTGCAATTCATACCATTACTGTAACTTTGCTGTTCTAGATAAACCTGATCTGCACTAACATGTTTGAGTGTGAAAAAAATAAAAAGCTAATTGTTACTAGACTGAAATCAACAGTTTTGTTTTGTTTGTTTGTTTTTTTTAACAAAAGTTTGTTTGTTTTTTGCATATTATCTCCATGCAGGTATGTTAAAATGTGAGAAAACATCAGATTAGCAGCATTAAAAATGTTTTTATTTCATAGTTTTCACACAGTGTATCAGTAAATACATGTTTCTTTGCTTCTAAAATTGAACGCACGGTGTCCAGCTGAGTGAACATTTTTGTAATTCCTTGAAAAATAGGTTAATAAAATATCAATTCCATTTTTTTGTTTTGTTTTGTTTTGTTTTCACGACTAAAGAGGAATAAAAACACTGGAAAAAAAATCTTGATTAAGGCTCATAATTCATGCATGAAAGGGTTAATGTGTACTGTCCCTGCTAAATAAATGAATAAAATAAATAAATAAATAAAATAAATAAAAATACTTACATAACATACGGATTTATACTATTTCTTTTCTTTTTTATTGTATATGGTTTTTTTTTTATCTTATCCTATGGACCTAGTTTTTGTGTCCTTAATAAAGTTTGAATGAATAAAGCTTTGAGGAAGAAGGTTTTACAAAGTGGAGTCGAAAAAAAAACACAGACACGATCAGAATTTCAACTGGATGGATATCGTGTGTGAAAACACCAGCAGACTTTACCCACAGTGTTGAAATACATTTCCAACACCATTGACTTCCACAGTAGCTTGCCGTCCTTGATAGCTGCCCGACTAAAATGTACTTGTCTTAGAGCAAAATCAAATCGTTCCAACAGATAGATCTTAATCACTCTACAGCGGTGTTTCATGACCTCATGTCCAAAGTCTTAAAGGTCGCAGCAGAACTCTTTATCATTCACCTCCTAGCTTTCAGCTCTCAGCAAGACATTGCAGGGTCAGACAATTTCAGCAGGCAGCTATAACTCATTCAGTTGTACAGCTCTTTCTGTTACTCTGTGTCTCAGACTCACTCACCCACACCTTTCTTTTCTTTTCTTTTCTTTTCTGCTTGGTCATGACAAAGGCGAAAAGGGCTTTTATACTCAGTGCTTTTCAATTTTATTATATATCAAACTGCAATTTTCATCAAAATCACAGCTTTAATGATGATTTAAAAAAAAAAAAAAAACCCTGCAAATGCAACACAACTTGGATATGTGAAAGACGTTTTACGAATGATGTTTTTTTTTTTTGTTGAAATGATGAATAGAACTAAGTCGACAGATGTAAACCCCATTCACTGTGATACATAGGATAAAGACACATCAGAATTACTTAAATAAGTGTTGAACGGAAAATGGAAAATGAAAAATTGGGCTCCTGTTCTCACCTAACCGGGTTTTTGAAGGTCCAATAAAAACATCAGTATGAAAAACTAACTGTAAACCGCATTTTGATATGCATGACTTGAGGTCTCATTCCTCTTTTCCACTTTCTCTCACACAAAGACAAAAATACTGAGGTATGTTTCAAAGTGTTTCAGTGATCCAGATGTGGTGCTGTGTGCAATAGTGGCTCCAGTGGGACGGACAGGAATGTACAGTTGGCTTTGGACATACAGTGGGGCCTCTGTGCTGCTCAAATCTCTGCCGTCTATAATGTGGAGATGAAAATACCTATGTATGTCTGTGTATGTGTGTCTGCCTACTTTAATACACACAAAGACAAACCCTGTCTTTCATGTACAGACATATGTGCCCCTGCGTATGACCCTTAGTGACCTGTGAAGGGATTAAACCTCAGCAGGATTCTATGGCTGTCAACCTGTTCTCAGTCCCAAATATGCACACATGTCCATGCAGAGGCGCACACACACACAAAACAGCATAGTTGTCATCCTGTCCTCAGCCTCGGTAACCTCTTCCCCAGGCTTGCAGATGTTTCCTGTGCCCAAAAACTATGGCAACTATGGGAACTAAACCAAGACTTGCACGTCCACATTACTGCAAAAAATGTTGAAATAAAACAAGACTCCTATCCAAATGGGTGCTTCTATGAAACTGGTACTTAAAAAACAGGACATGGGGGTTAAAAATGTAAACCAGATGCAGACTAATGTTATGAAGCAAGTTTGGAAGCACTTTGGGTCTATTTTAAAAAGAAATATTTACTGAGATAAAAGAGAAACTATTTTTTTTAGATAAAACACATTTTTATAATTTTTTTTTCTTTTTTTTTGCCAAAATGTTTTTATTTAAAGTTTTATTTTAACAAACAAACAACAAACAGCGCATACATCAGATCCGTGCAACATGCCGACTACAAACACAAACATCATTATGTTTACAAAAAGAAAAAAAAAAAAAAAAATTACACAAAATGTAGAAATCTGAGCATCCACCTTCACAAACCACAGAGGTAACTTTTTCAAATGTTTACATTGTCCTCCAGTAAATTTAGATTCTTAGCATACACAATGAAAGGATTCCAAACACGTTCATTAATTTTTTTTTTTTTTTTTTTTTACAAAAATCCACGTGCAACACAGTAAACAGGACACGAAAATCACTACTATTTTTTTTTTTTTCATATATTTTTATTCTCACAGGTACATTTTGGGAATCGAAGTAAATATACAAGGCAGAGTGTTTCACAAAAATGACGGCTGTTGCAAAATCACTCACTTTATTTGTATTTAAATGGGTAGGTTCCGCATATAACGTAAGTGGACACAATGGGTTACACGCGAAACCTGGAATGAGACTGCCGATTCATGAAAAACCCACATGTCTGGATTAGAAAAACCACTAGGCTCATCAAATTTAACACAGTGTTTTTATTTATAGCGGTATATAAAATCATTTCAAGCCATGTTTTCAAGATCAAATGCATTTAAACCTAAGTAGCTTTTCATGTCCCAATTTTGGTCCTATTTTTTGCCCCAAAATTTTATTAAAAATTCATTCATTTCGGGACGGCTCAGAGCAATAGTACAATTTTTTTTTTGTTTTTTTTTGCATTTATCTGAGGTTATCATTAGGTACATCCTAGGGGGAAATAAGTCTAAATTTCTTTTTTATTATTGGATCTAAGAAGCTGGCAAAATTCCAGGTACCAAAATGAACCCAGTTTCATAGAAGCACCCAAATACAAAATCTTGCATGAAAATCTGTTTTGGGGTTTTATTGAGGGCTATTAATCTATTCCAGTACCAGCATGAGAGACCAGCAGGTATCAACAAATGATGCTGCTTTTACAGTGAAAGACCAAAATCCTGTGCATCAGCTGGGAATTATACTGTATTCTGTTGATTAAAGCAAATTTTAATGAGTTTGATAGTGATTTTTGACATATCATAGACATAAAAAAAAGCTTGAGACACATAATGGATGCAGGTTAGATACATGTTGTTCTGTATACACCTTTAACCGCTGCAAAATGTGCTGTAATTCTGCATCACAGCCATCAGACTGAGCACGCCTCACACATGATGACGGTGCCACCTAGAGGCATTTGCATGTTCTTGATGAATGAACTTTAACAGATTAAAGCATGTTCAGCACCATGTTTAGCACCGTGTCATGTTGCTTTCATAACAGGATATGAAAAATTAACTGTTTTTCTGTTGTATTTTTCAAAATACATGCAATTTATTTAACCCTTTATAAGGCATTCATAGAAATACGCTGAAAATCAAAACTTCATCTTTAGTGTGTTAGTGGAGGCCAGAACAAGACTTTATTACTTTTGTGAGATTTTTCCATTTTTTTTATTTTCATGTAGAAAATCAAGCTCAGTGACGTTACCATATTTGATTCCTTGCCTGTAACTGGCAAAAATAAATAAATTAATTAATTAATAAATAAAAATCCAAGAGGCGTATTTAAAAATACAAGAAAAACACATCTAAGGTGAAAGGAACGTGTATTGTAGAACTTTACTTTTAGAACATTAGACCAACATAAGTGCTGACACCTGTCCACATCCACATCATCCCTTTGAACATCATTCCTTACCATTTAACCTCCTAGTGCGTGTCTTTGGTACCTGTAGAGAACCCACACAAACATGGGGAGAACATGCAAAGTCCATACAGAAAGGTTCCTGGTGTTAGAATCGAACTCAGGACCTTCTTGGTGTGAGGAAACAGTGCTAGCCCAAGTTACCATATTTAGTTCCTTACCCATAAGTGGCAAAAAAAAAAAAAAAAAGTGGACAAATGAAGTATATATATAAAAATACAAGAAAATCACATGTAAGGTGTCCACATCCACATTATCCCTTTGAACATCATTCCTTACATTAGTACCATTACTTCATGGTACCTAAAGGCGGCCATACACTGTGCGATTATTTCGATTGTTGCGTGCAGCTCCGTCTCAAACTGCGCGAATCAATCGTAAAGTCAGGCTCACGATTCATGTTCTCACACTGCTCGTATGCGACCTGACTGCTCACACTGTACGACCATACACCAGAGGACGCACCACACGTTCGAGTGTTGTATCCGGAAATACAACGTTAAAATACCAAGGAATCCGTAAGTGCGTAGACGATTGTGTATTGGCGTGAGTCACGAAATGGTAGTGCTAAACAAAAACCAATGAGCTGCTTTGGCAATACAGGGTGGGGAAGCAAAATTTACAATGAACATTTAGTTGTTTTTTCTCAGCAGGCACTACGTCAATTGTTTTGAAACCAAACATATATTGATGTCATAATCATACCTAACACTATTATCCATACCTTTTCAGAAACTTTTGTCCATATGAGTAATCAGGAAAGCAAACGTCAAAGAGTGTGTGATTTGCTGAATGCACTCGTCACACCAAAGGAGATTTCAAAAATAGTTGGAGTGTCCATAAAGACTGTTTATAATGGAAAGAAGAGAATGACTATGAGCAAAACTATTACCAGAAAGTCTGGAAGATACTATTAAAGAAGAATGGGAGAAGTTGTCACCTGAATATTTGAGGAACACTTGCACAAGTTTCAGGAAGCATGTGAAGGCAGTTATTGAGAAAGAAGGAGGACACATAGAATAAAAACATTTTCTATTATGTCCATTTTCTTGTGGCAAATAAATTCTCATGACTTTCAATAAACTAACTGGTCATACACTGTCTTTCAATCCCTGCCTCAAAATATTGTAAATTTTGCTTCCCCACCCTGTATGTGCCATTATCTGCGGGGAATCAAAAAAGAAGAAAAGACGACGACGTGTTTGGTGCAGGAATTGGTTGTCCAGATGTGGACAGTATGAGCTGTCAATCCCTACACAACCTTGCCCCCCCTTACCTGACTGATTTACTTCACCGCCACTCCCCTACTCGCCGCCTCCACTCTGCAGATGCTAACCTTCTCATCCCCATCACCAAGACTAAGTTCCGCACCTTGGATGACAGGGTTTTTGCCATCGCCGTCCCCACCCTCTGGAATTCTCTACCCATTCACATCCGGAACTCCGACACAGTCACCTCATTCAAAAGCCAACTCAAATCCCACCTCTTCAGATCATCATTCGAAAACTGACCGCCCGTTCAACCTCCTCCACTCTCACCTACCTTCTTTTGTGTGTTTTTCTTTTGTCAGTATTTGTCTCTGTATTTGTTCTTCGATTACCATTTAGTATTAACTTCGTATCTGTTTACCCATTGGATGTGTGTTTGTCCCTTGGTTGTTTATTGTAAAGCGTCTTTGGGTACTTAGAAAAGCGCTATATAAAACTAATGTATTATTATTATTATTATTATTATTATTATTATTATTATTATTATTAATTCTACAGCGGGAACTAGAGGTAAGCTGCAAAAGCTAAATTGCGCTAGGCCAATAGCCAGCTACTGTTAGCTTGTACGCTACTGTACGCTTCTGTGTTCGCGCATGCACAGTGTGAGAATTTGAGGTCCATGGGCTCGTGGTTCTGGTTTGACAATGCGATACCCTCACGGGGAGCGAGCAGGATTTCAAACAGCTCCGTTTTCCTTGCGAACACATGATTGCTGGTCGTGAGGTGTTAATGGCTTCTCCTTACCCGATGTACACTGCACGAAGCACGACACATGATTAGAGGCACATCTGGCCCCATCCCAGAAAGAGTTGCACGAGTGAGAAATCGTCTCTAAAAATCGCACAGTGTATGACCTCCTTAACAAAGCAGGTACAGGGTGGGGAAGCAAAATTTACAATATTTTGAGGCAGGGATTGAAAGACAGTGTATGACCAATTAGTTTATTGAAAGTCATGAGAATTTATTTGCCACAAGAAAATGTACATAATAGAAAATGTTTTTATTCTATGTGTCCTCCTTCTTTCTCAATAACTGCCTTCACACGCTTCCTGAAACTTGTGCAAGTGTTCCTCAAATATTCAGGTGACAACTTCTCCCATTCTTCTTTAATAGTATCTTCCAGACTTTCTCGTAATAGTTTTGCTCATAGTCATTCTCTTCTTTCCATTATAAACAGTCTTTATGGACACTCCAACTATTTTTGAAATCTCCTTTGGCGTGACGAGTGCATTCAGCAAATCACACACTCTTTGACGTTTGCTTTCCTGATTACTCATATGGGCAAAAGTTTCTGAAAAGGTATGGATAATAGTGTTAGGTATGATTATGACATCAATATATGTTTGGTTTCAAAACAATTGATGTAGTGCCTGCTGAGAAAAAACAACTAAATGCTCATTGTAAATTTTGCTTCCCCACCCTGTACACTCACTGTTCATGCAGAGGTGGACCTTACAGACCTTGTAGACCACATTGGACCTGACTCACTGTCCTGACTGGAACTGTTACTATCACTGTCTTGTAATGTGTGTGGAAATGACCAAAAATAGTCACTTGCCTGATAAAGGGTTAAGTATAAACGTATGGGGCAGCACATGTTTCTGTTGCTCTTTTCCTCTCTATAGTAAAGTTCTGCCTCACAGTGGGTCCACAACAGAAGTGCATGTTGGCTGTCCAAAATTCTCCCCCAAAAATTCCAGGTAAATAATTCAGGTCTGTTCCTTTCATTCTCTCCTCTTTCTTCAATGTAAAACACACAGAACTTGTCTTCCTTCTTGACTCCCTCTCAATGCTCCAGAGATAGGATGACCCTCCTAGTGTCTAACAATGTGTGTTAGCATTAACAGCACCTCCAGGGTAATAGAGAGGTTGCTGTTGCGTGTCTGTGTGTGTGATGTATGAAGGAATATATTCATATGTGTGTATGTGTGTTTTCATGCATCTCTTGGGTAACGCTAGCTGAAGCCAGCTGTATATCACAGCAGTCTCCCAAGTGTAACTTCAAAGTCACAGCATGCTCAGTTCAGGCTATTTATGACACAGTCACAGGAAGGACACATGTGTTTATGTTGGAGTTTGTGTAACAAAACCTGGACATATATAAAAATACTTCTCACCTTCCTATACTGTCTACGCTTTTCCTTCAAGGATATCATGTCAGTAAGTTTTCTCTGGGAGTTTTGGATTTAAGAGGATTACGGAGAAATCTCTCTGACCCTGGACGGCAGAAGCATGTATGCACGCCACGTGCTCTTAACAGCGACTGAAAATTCATAAAACCGTGCCTTAAAAAATGTTCTACCATTGGAGAATTTGACTGTCTTCATTATGCTGTGACAGTATTTCTGCCTGAAAACTTTTAGATTATGATGACTTGGTATGGAGAGCATAAATAAAAGAAACGGCAATATAAAAGGGGAAAAGAAAAGAGAAAAAAAAAGTGTTTATTGTAGGAAACACATAAAAGCAGTGCTATTCACTGGCTCCGTTCACATCACTAATATTTTCCTAAATGTGTTTATAATTTGAAAAGCAAGCGCTTCTTAAAAAGCAGAACAAATTAGAACCCAAGTGGACAACATTTGCTGTATTTCTTTTTATGTAAGGCTTTTTTTTTTTTTCTTATCTTACTTATAAGCTGCAGCACATTCAATGTTCAGAGCATTTGCGAGCTCTTTCTCTCACATTCACTACCCCTCCCACCCTCTGTCTCTCCTTCTGTCTGTTCCTGTGTGACAGAGTCAGTAACACCACAGCAGGAGGTGAAAGAAGGAGTGCTGGAGGCAGGAAGAGAGAGGTGGAGGGAGGCAGAGGGTGCAAAAGTGCAGTACACAATCACGCTTGACAGTAGAAGAGAGCATCGCATAAATACGTGACAACGCAAAAAGGAGGAAATAGCGAGAGAGAAAAAAAAAACATAACGGCCTGTTTGTGTTTGTGGAGCGTGAGTCTGGTTGAATGACTGCGTTCACGTATGCGAATCGTCGTGTGAACATGTGGGTTTGTGTTTACTTTACTGTGCTTTTGTGTATGTGTGTATATGTATGTGTGCATAATGAGTGGGGTGCCAGGCAGCAGCAGCTGGGAAGGCCATCCTCTGTTCTCCTGTCATCAATAAATGATCAGAGTGGGCCATCTGGAGAGAGGGAACCACCAACCACCAGGACCTGGCACTAAACGAAAGACGGAAAGAATGACAGAGAACTGGGGATAGATGGAGGGAGAGGTGGGAGAACAAGGGAAACAGAGCAGAGAGAGAAAAAAAAAGGGAAGGAAGAAGATGAAATTAAAGGAATACTTGAAGGTGATGAAAGAAAAGCAAATAAAGAAGCACTAATGATATAAAATAAGTAGGAAAAGAAACAAGTAAAGCTCTGATTCTTTATTTGACCAAGAACTTTAGACCTTTTATCACTGTCTTTTAATGTTTACAATACTACTACTACTACTACTACTACTACTACTACTAACACTGGGTTACAAAAAAATGTTTTTTGCAAGTTGTCTAGGTTTTTTCGACTGAATTAGGACCATTTTGCACCGCTAAATCCAAAAATGACATCTGTTTTTCTCAATCAGGTCAGGTTTTTTTTTTGCTAATTTGATTTTGAAAAATTTGATCTTCTCACAAAATTGATTACATTTTTGTGACCTTATCAGTTGATGTTTTTATATAGTTCTCACCCAAAATAGGTTTTAAGAGAAAAAAATCCTTTTCTAACAGGATTCCTGTTAGGTACAATGGTGTATTCACCGCAGATGTAGCAGAATACGTCAGGCTTATTTTTGCAAGATCTTCTAGTTGAAGCCATTTCATTCACCTGTAATATTACAAAAAAACATTAATCATAAATTGGCATAAGGAAAATCTTCAGAACTCGTTTATTGCAAGAAATATGAAAGAATTTTGTATCATATGATGTGAAAATGCCCATAAATGTAAGCAAAAATGTTAAAAAGCCAATCTGTGGCATAGTTCAGAAAGTTGACCTGATTGAGCAAAATTAATTTGATTTTTGGATTCAGCACACCAAAATTATCCTAAATCAGCTCAAAACACTTAAACAATAAATTTGTTGTTGACCAGTGTAATAATAATAATAATAATAATAATACATCACACTTGTATAGCGCTATTTTGGACACTCAAAGACGCTTCACAAACAAACAAAACAAAAAGAACAAGTGCTCAGAGAACGCAAACCTCCACCAAGCACCCCGAACAGTGTGTATGTGTGGATCAACTCTTTCTTTTTAAATTAAACTGTTTCAAGGTTGTTGCATACAGCAGAAAATGTTGAAGCTTGGTACCAGTCATGTGTATATCAAATTATATGAAATTCCAATCAATATTTGTTGAGTTATAATGAAAAATGTGTCATAAATGGGATTTTCAATGCTAAATTGAAATGTCCACAGAGTCCACATTCCACAGTGGATGTGGACAATTTTGTGCCAGATACAAGATATTGTTATGCGCTACGGGTGAATCAAATTGGAGGCTAATCGGAGTCGTTTTGAATTTTTTATGAATTTTCAAAAATTGCTCAATGAGGAGAGATCGGAAAATTTGAGATTTTGTGACCTTGCTGTGACCTTGAACTTTGGCCTACTTGACCCAAAATTTAATGGATTCATCCCAGGGCCTAGGCCTATCTGTGGGTACAATTTGGAAAAGATGGTTGGAATAGTTTTCCCGTAAAGTTGCTAACAAACAAACAAACAAACACGCAAACAAACAAACACACAAAGCACAGTGATCACAATACCTCCTGGTGGAGGTAACAAAGAGAACGAAGGAGCTCAAGTAAATGTAAGTTTGAACAGGTGAGATTTGAGTAGTGATTTGAAGTTTTGTATTGAGTCCGAGTTCCTGATGTTTTGTGGGAGTGAGTTCCATAGGGTGGGGGGGGACTGCAGCGAAGGCTCGGTCCCCCAAGGTCCAAAATCTAAGCACTGCTTGGACACTTTTCAGACTTTACTGAAATAGTTTTAATGACAGCACCACTAGTCATAATAAAGTGACTCTTTTCAAGAATATTCAACACATGTGGATGAATAAGTAAATAAAGCAATGACTAAAAACTGAGTGGAATCATTACTCCTAAACAAATAATGTGTCCAATTGGATTATCTTAGTGAGACACATATGGGTCTGATCGAGCTAAAGTGAACATCAACATGAAAAAGTAAATTTGCACACATCATTTATGAAGTGGGCTCATTTTTAAGCTAAAGATCTCTATTATATGGAACTGTTATCCTTTTAAAATATCACTTGTGGAAAAAAAGTTACAACTGATTTTACTGATTGTACTTTTTACGCCATAGCCATAGCTCGAATTTGATGCAAAAAATGATATCTAAAAAATGTGAAAATGTATTCAATCTGTTGATTATATAGATGATTAAGTTTCAAGTATTAGATTTTCATTATTTTGTGAATAGAATAGAATAGAATAGAATAGAATAGAATAGAATAGAATAGAATAGAATAGAATAGAATAGAATGCCTTTATTGTCATTGTATATATGTACAACAAAATTAAGAGACAACTCTCTTGTGGTGCGTAGTGCAAAACAGTTTAAAAGAAATAATTATATATATTATTGATATTTATGAGTTTGAACATTTGTGAGCTGTTTTGTTACCACAAAAATACAAATTTTTAATTTTCAACTTACTTATAATTCAGATATTTGAGTCAAATTTTCAGAAAGAAATTATCTTTTGATACATTTTGGGTGATGCATACAATGGTAAAGAGTCATTCACATGTTACCACATTCTCATCTCAATAAAACAGAGACTTTTCAATATTTTACAAAAAAAATATATTTTCAGTATAGTTGAACATAATATCTAAAGGTTTTGTTCTACTTGATATCAGTTTCTGTTGAGAACTGCATGTTTTGAATGTTTGCGTAAAGCTTAAAAAATTGATGTCTGTTTCAAATCCACGTGTTACCGAGCAGTAATTTGACATTTTTCACCTAAAATTTTATCTCCCCAAATTTTGTTCTACAAAATATTAAAGTGTTTATAAATACCTACTCAAATATGTATAATACATACATATAAGTTAGTCTGATTTTTAGTATAGTGTTTAAAGCCTTTCTCCACAAAAATAATATACAATTTCTTTAGGAAAAAATCATCTACATCTAAAATATAACTGTAGTGGATGTTATATATAAGTGGTAATGTTGTTTTTGTGTTGGAGTAATTATTGCAAATGCTCGTTTTAACTGAAGCTTCAATAATACTGAACATGAAAGGGTTAATCAACAAAACAACTAAACATGTTTTAAATGAATGAATTTAATATGTTGTTGCCCTTTTATCACTACAGCTCCTTGGTGTTCTTTAAATATACATTAAACTTTTCTTTTGATATTAAAAGTAACAAAAACACAACTGAAATATCAGAGCAACTAAACTAAAAATAATGTGAAACAAAGAGAAGAAGACAGGAATAAATAGAGGGCACACAAACAGAGGATGATGTGCGATATCAGGAAGTGCTTTGGGCCATCTCCTGATGTTGAACCTACAGGCGAACACACACATATGTACATGTACGAGCACATTCACTCTATAGGACGAGAACAGATTCACGTTCATTGAAATGCATCATTGTATTTACATGCAACATTAAAGTTTAATGTTTGTATATGAGTAGATGACAGCCTGAAGAAAAGAAAGGATATAGAAAATTAAATTCAACTCTTATTGAAACCTAAAGGCTGAATCTGATTTTTTTTAACTCAACAATAGCTGCTGAATTTTAAAATGTGTATACTTTTATCCGTTCAGTGTCATCAATGTCACACACTGTAAGCCTGGAATTTGTATTTACTAAAATGCTTTAATTACAATGCACTTAAATGATTTAAGTTTTATGATGTTACTGTAAAATGTTGAGTATATTCTACTAATTTGTAGACATAGTTGAAAGTATGAAAAAGTTTAAGTTGAATGGAATTAAATCACTAAGTTTTAGTCATGACCACACCTTTTTATCTTCACATTGCATTGTGGGTATTGGGCATGTTGTTGAAAATGTGTTATTTTTATGTGCAGGGGTTCAGCGGGGTTGTGGTGTTAGTGTTAATTTGGATTGAATGTGTGTATGGCAGTGTTTATTGGCCTTTTTGTGTTTGTTTTTGTATTTTTGTAGAGCTGCACCATGAGTCAGAGCCAGAGGAAGAACAATGGCTTTATATCTAAGACCAGGGGTGTCAAACTCAATTTCTTACAGGGGCCACATTCAGCCCAACTTGCTTTCAGATGGGCCGGACCAGTAAAATAATAATAGAGAAAAAAGTAAAATTCTATTATGATCAGGTTTACATCCACAAAGTTTCCTTAAAAATCTGAGTAACATGAACAACTTGAAATGTCTTAAGAAAAACAAGTGCAATTTTAACACTCGGTTTATCAGTTTATCGTTTACACATGTGCATTACAATCACACAAAACATTTAGTAACAGACAGAATATTGGTAAAATTGCATTTACTTTTCTTAAAACATTTCCATTTGTTCAGATTATTCACTTTTTTTTTTTTTTTATATATATAAAAGTATACAGGGTGGGGAAGCAAAATTTACAATATTTTGAGACAGGGATTGAAAGACAGTGTATGACCAATTAGTTTATTGAAAGTCATGAGAATTTATTTGCCACAAGAAAATGGACATAATAGAAAATGTTTTTATTCTATGTGTCCTCCTTCTTTCTCAATAACTGCCTTCACACGCTTCCTGAAACTTGCGCAAGTGTTCCTCAAATATTGGGGTGACAACTTCTCCCATTCTTCTTTAATAGTATCTTCCAGACTTTCTCGTAATAGTTTTGCTCATAATCATTCTCTTCTTTCCATTATAAACAGTCTTTATGGACACTCCAACTATTTTTGAAATCTCCTTTGGTGTGACGAGTGCATTCAGCAAATCACACACTCTTTGACGTTTGCTTTCCTGATTACTCATATGGACAAAAGTTTCTGAAAAGGTATGGATAATAGTGTTAGGTATGATTATGACGTCAATATATGTTTGGTTTCAAAACAATTGACGTAGTGCCTGCTGAGAAAAAACAACTAAATGTTCATTGTAAATTTTGCTTCCCCACCCTGTAGTTTGGTAATGTAGACATTTTCATGTAATTTTACTTTTTTTACACCAAAAAAACAAAGAGAAAATTTGGGGTTGTCATTATTTATAGGTTGTTATGACAATATTTTACTGGTCTGACTCACTTAAAATCTAACTATATAGCTGTAACTGTACTGTATGTGTCTGTTTGTGGAACCATGAATTAAAATTATTTTAACATCATTTAACACCATTGTTAATATCTTCAGGGTAATTTTTGCATTTCACAAATTCATCCTACGGGCCTGATTGGACCCTTTGGCGGCCGGATTTGGCCCCCGGGCCGCATGTTTGATACCTGTGATCTAAGACTGTTATTGTACAGTGGAAACCTTAATGTTGTATCAAATTAAAAACACTTCCTGTACTGGCAAATGACACTGAGCTAACTTCCATTCATACTACAGTATATTATGTTGAATAATTTCATAGCTATTTTGGTCAGGAATAAGATTTTTAGTTTGATTATCTTAAAAAAAAAAGTTGTTTAATCAATGATAAATTAATCTGTCTGCAATTGAGAAAATTAGTCAGTGTAACCTAAAATGCTGAGTTGAATGGTTGGATAGTGGGGTTGATTTTACAACAGATTTAAAGTACAAATAACTTGTCTTTTAGTGTTTTCTACTTAATAGTTTAAGTTCAATACTTTTAGCATTAAAGTTGAGCCTACTTAAACCAACTGATTAGTCGATCATTACTCAAATCATTTAAGTGCAATCACTTGGCTCACATTTTTTGAGTAAACTCTACTTATCTGGGCTTACAGTGCAGGAGGACTGGTGATAACCTAAGGAGACACAGAAAACCTCACAAGTGAACATGTAGGTAACTGGTATATGTTGGCATTAACCCTTTCATGCATAATGGTGGACAGTTATTCTACAGCTGTTCTCTTGCATACTTTATTTTATGAATATTTTATATGTATATTATGTTTTTATATTTTGTTGTTTTAGTTTCATATCAGCCAACACTGTGGACGCTTATGCATCATCCCATACACTACAATTCATACCATTACTGTAACTTTGCTGTTCTTGATAAACCTGATCTGCGCTAACATGTTTGAGTGTAAATCAGTTGTTAATTGTTAGACTGTAATTAACAGGGTTTTTTTTTTAAACAGTGTTGTTGTTTTTTTTTGTTTTTTTTGCATATTATCTCCATGAAGTGAGTAATAACTAGTACTAGAATATGTTAAAATGTGAGAAAATATCAGATTAGCTGCATTAAACATGTTTTTATTTTATTGTTTTCATATCATTTTCTGATATTGGGTTTAAATACTTGTTTCTTTGCTTCAAGAATATAATGCATGGTGTAGCATGGACATTTTTGTAAATCCATGAAAAAAACACAACTCAATTGTATTGTTTTTTCATGCCTAAGGAGGAATAAAAACACTTTTAAAAACCCCCAAAAACTCAACAAAGGTTCTCATAATTCATGCATGAAAGGGTTAAGGATGGAAGCATCTGAAGGACAATCAGAACTGATGGTTTATGAACTCAGGAGTTTTTGTTTCGGCTCTTTGGTAACTGTATTCAGAGGTCATGGGTGCGCTACTGCTAAATGCTAGCTTGCTGACGCAGTAAAACAGTAAACTTCAGTAAAGATTTGCAAAAACAAAAATCATTTAACAGTCTTAGAGGAGCTTACTAACCACAACTATAGTAAAGCTGACAAAAAAAAAAGGTTTTATTCAATAAACAGCTGTTGATCACACCTGTCAATCAAACGTAACACAACACATATTAAAGCCTTACGTTAGTCCTCAGATCTTATCAATAGAGTACTAATTATACAGATGCACCACTAGACACAAGACACACTCATTATATAATAACAAATCTGACAAAAATAATTTAGTATGTTTAGATTAACCCTTTCATGCATGAATTATGAGAACCTTAATTAAGATTTGTTTTTATTCCTCTTTAGGCATGAAAAAAACAATGTGATTGAATTTTTTTTTTTTTTAATCCACCTGTTTTTCATGGAGTTATAAAAATGTCCACTCAGCTACACCATGAATTTTATTCTTGAAACAAAGAAACATGTATTTAAAACCCAATATCATAAAGTGATATGAAAACAGTGAAATGAAACCATGTTTAATGCAGCTAATCTGATGTTTTCTCACATTTTAACATATTCTAATACTAGTTATTACTCACTTCATGGAGATAATATGCAAAAAATAAATATTAACAATTGATTTCTACTCAAGAACCAATCAAGAACAGCAAAGTTACAATAATGGTATGAATTGCAGTTTATGAGATGATGTATAAGTGTCCACTGTGTTGGTTGATATGGAACTAAGACAACAAAACGCATGAATATACAAGAGTAAAGCTGTAGAGTAACTGTCCACTGTAGTGACCACTATGCATGAAAGGGTTAAACCAGGCCTTTCTGGAGCCAACATCTAGTGGCCATCAGTGGTATTACACTTCAAGATACTTACGCACAGGCTTCACTTTGGAGTCAAGGTACTTTAACACTAGTACATGCAAGACAGAAAATATATTGTCCTGATACAGAAAATGTCAAATGCAGTATGCAAAAATAAATAAACAAATGGTACCAGACCCAACAAACCCCACCCTTCGCACGTTTTGTAGCTTATTTTGGCATCGATCCAGCTGATGTCATCATGTCTATATGTGTGCTGATGTCAGCATATCCATTGCCTCTATATATGTGCCAAGTTTGAAGTAAATGTAAACAAAATGGATGCTTTAATAGACATTTGAAATTTTGCCCATTATAAGTAAATGGGAAAATAATAATTTAAAAATTTATTAAAAATGTGAACTTTGGCCTACATTTTCCAAAATGTAACTACATCTATTCTGGGTCACTGGCAATCTATAAACCCAATTTGGTTTGAATTCAACCAATACAGACATGCTCCAGATATGTGAAATTTTGCCCATTATAAGTAAGTGAGAAAAAAAAAAAGGTTTTAAAAATTCATAAAAAATTGAAACTTTGACCTACTTTTCCCAAAATGTACTGACGTCTATTCTGGGTTGCTGCCGATCAATATACCCAAGTTGGTATGAATTCAACTAATAGTTTCGCTGCTACAGACATTTGAACTTCACCTATTATAGGTAAAAGGGAAAATTAAAAAAAAAAAAAAAAAGAAAAAAAGATTTTAAAAATTCATAAAAGAGAGCGAGTCGTCCAATAACCGAAGGGTTGGTGGTTTGAATCCTGCTCTGTCCATGTGCTGTTCTGTCCTTGGGCAAGACACTTCACCCTCACCTCCAGTGCTGCTACTCATACTGGTGTATGAATGTGTGTGAATGTTCGGTGGTGGTCGGAGGGGCCGTACGGATTGGCAGCCACGCTTCTATCAGTCTGCCCCAGGGCAGCTGTGGATACAGATGTAGTTTACCACCACCAGAGGGAGAATGTGAGAGTGAATGAATAATGGATCCACTGTATGCGCTTCGAGTATGCATTCATAGAAAAGCACTATATAAATCTAATCCATTATTATTATTATTATTATTATTATTATTATTATTATTATTATTAAACTTTGACCTACTTTTCCCAAAATGTAATCAGATCTATTCTTGGTCACTGGTAATCTATAAACCAAATTTGGTATGAATTCAACCAACAGTTTTGCTGCTAGAGTGTTAACAACAAAACAACAAAGAAAGAAAACAAACCAAAAACTATAGCCCTTTGCCTCCCCTTTGGGGGGTGGGGTAATAATATAAGTAAAAAACAAAATGAAAAAAGTATTTGCAATATTCCTACCTACAATTCTCTGCACTTGAAGCTACATTATTACATTACAATAAGTGAAGGCAACAAAGTTGTAGATCCTAATTTTATACATACCACATGCAACAGAACAGAATGTCATGGTGCTATTCCTGCACATAATCTGAAGCATCTATTACTAAAAGTAAATAATATGGCTCCTGCACAAAGCCAAAGCCAAAGCTCATCTCCACACCTGTTTTTCTTACCATGTCTTTTCATTTGATCTGTGATAGCCTTATTTTATAAATTGAAGGCCATGAGATTCTTCTATATTATAAAAGAACTAAAATTCAGAATAACCTGGAGGTGAGTGTAAAGGTCACTGTGTCTTTACTGGAAGAGCACAATGAACCACACTGGCCTTCTCCATATACTGTGTACTGTACATAGTGTGAAAGGTCAGCTCCATCACAGCTGAGTAATACTTAGAATTCAGCTTTAAATGGATTTTCTGGTTTCTAATGACTGGTGAGAGTTTCCAAGTAAGTATCCAAGTGTCCAAGAAAGTAAGTCCAAGTAAGTGTGATAAGAAATCCACATCTGATTTTAAGGTAATTTTGTGAATTTATTTAAAGAAGTGTGATGTTTTAAAACAAAAATACCACATAATTAATTTTCATTGTTCAGTGATTTATTAAAATTTCTGCAAGTAATAGAAGTGAATTACAAAATGAATATACTTAAATGTTATTAAATTTACATGCATGCCACTTTTCTTTTTTTATTCTTTTTTTTTTTTTTTACTTTTTTATTCCATGGCGTATAGATTTTTGCTGTTGTTTGGGATTTCATAGTCATGCACAAAACAGGTTTTTAACATTTTGAAGATTATTTAAATTCAGTCTGAAACATGTTTTCAGTTTGAATTAAACAGAAATCATCTTAATTCATTTTAATACCAGACTGAATATTCAATTGGTCATTACTAGGTCATTTTATCCTTTACTGTGGAGCATTAATGTATCTTTTAAGAATGTACAGACTCAGGCAAATTGTTCTACTCAAATCCTGGATATTTGTTGTTGACATCACCATTTTAACATAATCATTTTACAGTGAGCTACATTGTACCCTCAAGTAAAAACACTGAATTAGGAATTCACATGTGACATCCCCCAGCTATAGTTACCAACAAACCACTCACTGTGAATGTGTGTCTGTGTGCTTGTATGTGAACATGTATGCCTAAATGCAGCCCTAATTTGAATATGCATGGTCATTTCAGATTTAATTTGCCACACTATGTGACTAATTTGTGCTCCAATAAGTAACATATGCCCCGGGCCATATAACCTAACCATCCTTAGGTTCTAAAAGAGCTTACACAATTCTTAGATCCTAAAAATACATGCAATCATTAGTCATTTTAATTCAATTAACCTATTAGAGGTCAGTATGGAAAAGCCAAGTATAGGTGAGCTGCAGAGCACGCAACAAGCAATTAATGCAGATTAGAGATAAATAGCGGCGTTTTGTGCCATCATTCAACCTCCGAACAACCACTGGCGACTGAAATCATCTAGCAACATAAAATGTTTAATAATTTCTGATTCATTAAACTTATCAATCCATGTAGATAATTGGCGTAAAATGCAGTTTGTCATCTTTTCGTGGTCATCAGATATGACCCATTTGAACGTTCAGAGGCTCCGTAGTTACCATGGAAACACGTCATCTTCTACAACATTGATTCACCAGTAAAACCCATGGAGTCAGATCAGTGACAGTGGATGGACACACTGGGTTTATGTTCAGTTAATGATAATTTTGGTTGAAAAAGTCACATTTTCTTTATTTTTCTCTGCTTCTGATATTATAACAATTAACTTTAATCTGAGCTTTTATGAACATCTACATCCTGGGTGTCAAACTTATTTTAGTTCAGGGGCCACATACAGCGCAATGTGATCTAAAGTGGGCCGGAGCTGTAAAATAATAGGTATAACTTTTACATACATTATAATCCAAATTTTTCACTTTGTTTTAATGTGAAAAAAGTCAAATTGCATTATAAAAATATGAATAATCCCCACAACCATGTAAACGTGACATTTGCTTAGAAAAATAAGTGCGATTTCAAGAATATTAACACAACTTACAGATCGCAGTGAATCTGTTATTTTGTTAAAATTGAACTTTTTTTTTTTATAAAAACATTTCAGGTTATTCATATTTGTTCAGGTTATTCACATTTTATTATGAAAATAGTCTGTAATTCTAAATATTTTCATAATGCAATTTGACACCCTTGACTGTTAATATTTTGAGTGTAATTTTTTAAATTTTGCAAATTCGTGTTGCAATTCTTAGATCCTAAAAATATATGCAATCATTAGTCATTTTAATTCAATTAACCTATTAGAGGTCAGTATGGAAAAGCCAAGTATAGGTGAGCTGCAGAGCACGCAACAAGCAATTCATGCGATGCTATGTAGATTAGAGATAAAACAGCAGCATTTTGTGCCATCATTCAACCTCCAAACAACCACTGGTGACAACAATCATCTAGCGATATAAAAGGTTTAATAATTTCTGATTCATTAAACTTATTGATCCATGTAGATAATTGGCGTAAAATGCAGTTTGTCATCTTTTCGTGGTCATCAGATATGACCCATTTGAACGTTCAGAGGCTCTGTAATTACCATGGAAACACCGTCATCTTCTACAACATTGATTCACCAGTAAAACCCATGGAGTTGGATCAATGACAGTGGATGGACACACTGGGTTTATGTTCAGTTAATGATAAATTTGGTTGAAAAAGTCACATTTTCTTTATTTTTCTCTGCTTCTGATATTATAACAATTAACTTTAATCTGAGCTTTTATCAACATCTACATCCTGGGTGTCAAACTTATTTTAGTTCAGGGGCCACATACAGCGCAATGTGATCTAAAGCAGGCCGGAGCAGTAAAATAACAGGCATAACTTTTACATACCTTATAATCCAAATTTCTCATTTCGTTTTAGCATGAAAAAAGTCAAACTGCATTATGAAAATATAAATAACCTCTGCAACCATGTAAATGTGACATTTGCTAAGAAAAATAAGTGCAGTTTCAAGAATATTAACACAACTTACAAATCGCAGTGAATCTGTTATTTTGTTAAAACTGAACTTTTTTTTTATAAAAACATTTCAGGTTATTCATATTTATTCAGGTTATTCACATTTTATTATGAAAATAGTCTGTAATTCTAAATATTTTCATAATGCAATTTGACACCTTTGACTGTTAATATTTTCAGTGTAATTTTTCCATTTTGCAAATTCATGTTGCGGGCCAGATTGGAACCTTTGGCGGGCCGGTTTTGGCCCCCTGGCTGTATGTTTGACAACCCTGATCTACATGATCAGTCAATTAAATTTGGGAAAATACCTGATTTTTTTTTAAGAAACGCAAAACACGGAGGATAATATTAGGCCTGTAACGGTACACAAAATTTTTGGTTCGGTACGTTTTCAGTTTTGAAAGCAACAATTCATTTTTTTCCGTTTGGTAAGGGAAGAAAGAAAACCCCTCAGAATGTTTTTAATACATTTAGGAATTTTTGAAAAATTTTCCCCCAATTTTTTGAAAAATTTGAATATAGAAAAACAGGAATATAATTCTGCTGCTATAAATCAAATAGAAAATAAAATAAATTATTAATATTACTAATTATATTTTAAACATTAGTATTGCACTTTTCCCTGACAGGTAGTTTTGAACAAACAAGAAAAATCTAATCACAGTTCTATCAGTTCACATTCTGCATAAAAATACCATAAAAAATTCCACATGAAGTGCAACATTAACAAGAGGACAAACTGGTATTCTCTTTAAACAAACTGAAGAGCAACTTTGACAAGAAAAAAATAACCAAATTATTTATTTTAGGACAGAGAACAAACTGTGTAGGCCACTTTGTGTACATGCGCGGATGCGTGCAGGGTGTGATTTGTTGGGTTTTTTTTTTTTTTTTGGTCGGAGACGGGGGTTGGGGGGGTCCATAACTAATGTAACTAACGCTGGTGTGAAACGAAACTGAAACTTTATAGAATTTCAACGTCCAACTCCAGGTTCTATTCCTCTATTATACAGCGTGTGTGAGAGAGAGAGAGAGAGACAGACAGACAGACAGAGCTAGTGTAAGTGTTTTAGAACTACCGTAGTTCCTAGGAACCAAACAGCGTTTGTCTTATCTTCGTCTCTTTCCTCGTTGTTGTCTTTCACCGGGACCTGAACTGATCCCAAACAGGACTGTAATGATGGTGGAGGGTCTTCAGTCTCTTCCTTCCAGGTTCACATCAGTTTTTTTTTTTTTTTTTTTACCTTATATCAGCTGCTATTTTGTATTTCGGGTCGATGTGTCCGTCGTTCCATACGTCCGTGTGGAACTTGTGTGGATTAAAAGTTCCACATTGAACAGCGTCTTTCGTTCCTTTTTCTTTTTCTCAACATACTGTGCCGTTTCGGTACAGCTGTGTACCGAACCGAACAAGTGTGTACCGAAACGGTTTGGTTCAGTATGTGTACCGTTACAGGCCTAGATAATATTATAATAAACAGCGATAAATTACTTAAGAAATGTTAAATAGAGGGAAAAATTCATTTGGTAACTGCCGTAAAAGTAACACTGGGTCTTTATGGGTTAAACCACTTTCCTATGTCTTAGAAAAGTCTGTGTGGTGCTAAAAAACTAGAAACACTGAAAATATTCCCTTCTATATGCTGAGTCAGCAAAACATAAATTCTGCTTCGCTGTCACAGTGCTACTCTCTTGGTACCACTAAGAGTTTATTCAAGCAATGACTCATTTCAACTATGAAAAGGCCTATTCTGACCCATGACTACATGTACAGCCACATGGCGTCACTCAACAGGATGGGATCTGTAGAAAACACTGGAAAAAACCTGCTCGAATTAAGACAGATAACATCCATCCCACTCAGTAATGGTACAGATTCTCCCATATCCATGAATATGTCGCAGTTTATTAAACATCTTAACTCATAAAGACCCACTGCTACTTTTGTGTCAGTTCCCAAATGTATTTTTCTCTCTATTTAACCTTTCTGAAGTGATTTATCACCATTCACTATAATATCATACTCCACATTTTTGCATTTTCACTGTAAATCATGTATTTTCCTACATTAACCCTTTCATGCATAATGGTCACCACAGTGGACAGCTGTTTAAAGGGGTTCTCTTATATATTTATGGATGTTGTGGTTTTAGTTCCATATCAGCCAACACAGTGGACGCTTATGTATCATCCCATACACTATAATTCATACCATTATTGTACATTTGCAGTTCTAGATAAATCTGATCTGCGCTAACATGTTTGACTGTTAAAAAAAAAAGGAAAAAAAAAAAAGAAAATTGTTATTAAACTGTAATTAACAGTTAAGTTTTTTTTTTTTTTTTTCCATATTATCTATATGCAGGTATTGTTAAAATGTGAGAAAACATCAAATTAGCAGCATTACAAATGTTTTTACCTTGTAGTATTTTAGTAAATACATGTTTCTTTGCTTCTAAAATTAAATGCATGATGTCCAGCTGAGTGGACATTTTTGTAATTCCATGAAAAATAGGTTCATTAAAAAAATTAAAACACATTGTTTTGTTTTTTTTTCATGCCTATAGAGGGATAAAAACACTCAAGAAAAAAATCTTGACTGAGGTTCTAATAATTTGTGCATGAAAGGGTTAAATTTCCTATATTTAATTTAGATGTTCAAGAAAACCCAGTAACTTCAAAGGTTATTATATCAAACCAGAGAAAACTAAGGAAAACCTGACTTTTTCAGCAAACATACCATTAATTGAACATAAACCCAGTGTCCATCCACTGTCATTGATCCAACTCTATGGGCTTTACTGGTGAATCAATGTTGTAGGAGATGATGGTGTTTCCACGGTAACTACAGAGCCTCTGAACGTCCAAATGGGTCATATCTGATGACCATGAAAAGACGAAAAACTGTATTTTTACACCAATTATTTACATGTATTGATAGGATTAGTGGACCAACAGGTATTGAAGATTTCATATGAGTGAATGATTTTGGGTGCCAGTGAATGTTGGGGTCTTTACGGATTACAAGAGGGATATTTTGCTTTTTTAAAAAAATGGAACTATGCATTTTAAAACATTTCCCTGTGGTCTACATAAACTTGGGTCTGAATTCTTCATTAATTCAACCCCACGGGTCCATCTTCAACTCTATTTCTGAGTAATGACACCAGAAAGGTCATTTTGAGTGTTGGCACTTTAACCCTATAACACCAAATGTATCATATTTGATACATGAGTTTTAAAGCCCTCTACATGATCAGTGTGATTTTTTTTTCTTGAAAAACCTGATGTATACAATTAGATACATGCAGTACACAGATAATCCACCAGGGGGGAGGAATTCATTCACCATAGGCCTTTCCAGTGACACTACAAGACTGTCATTAATGAGGAAGGAGGAGGAACTTTGGCAATTTTGAAAAGGAATTACCAATTTGTTAAAAATGTTTGTTCAGAAATAATAATACTTGAGCACTGAGACCTGATGTATCAAATATGACACAAAATTGAAACTCATACATGGAAATTAATATTTGAAAAAAAAAAAAAAAAAAAAAAAAAAAAAAATTGGGTTGTTCTGAAGGACCAGTAAAGGCTCTACTTTCAAAGACCTGGAATTTTCTGTCAATGACTTTATGGTTCAGGCTTTACAGTGTTAAATGCAAATGAGCCACTTCAGGCCCCGCCCCCTCCAGGTTGTTGGCTGTGCTGCTCTGTCCCATTCAACCAACAACTGAACATTTTAGGTAATCAGCTCGAAGTTTGGACCTATTTTCAGTATGGACTACAACTGCTGCTGCTGACAAACAATTATGTCGTACTTAGAGAAATGTCGGAAATCTTGCCCTTATATGTGCAAATGTTGTGACATAACTAGTTATAGATGTAACAAATTAAGCAGGAATTAAAACAGGTTGTAGAAATCCACTTGTTTTTTGCCAAAATGAATAAAAAGATAGTTTTGCAGCACCTGGAGGGTTCAAATTCAAACTTTCTGAACTGTTAGGGTCCAAATACACAAATAAATGAACCAAAGACTAATAAAAGTGGGTTTAGCAAAATATGACCCCTTTAAGACAATCAGAGTTGAGTCAATGAGGCGGTGTTAAAGTCATATTTTCCCCCTATTTCCTCTATCCTCACCAAAACCCATGGAGACTATCTGCTCCCCAGATACCTCAGTTATATAAATAAAAAATCAACACAAGGGGAGTTAATCATAAGAAGCTAATAAAAATGAGCACAGCTACTTGTAAGAAAAAAATAGGACAATTAAGTGTGGACTATTAAATATTACATCTATCTCTTCTGGAAAATTATTTGATAAGTTATCATCAAATGGATTTATTCTATCATACTGAAACCTGGTTGCAGAAGCAGAAATATGTCAGTCTAAATGAACCATAACCAGCCCCCCCCACCCCCAATATTAATTGTCACATTGCTTGAAGCACAGGCCCGAGGAGGAGGAAGAGGAGTGTCAGCAATCTCCCACTCAATCTTATTAATCACCCTCATTAATCATTTTAACTTAGGTATAGCTGTGTACTTGTGTACTGTCTACCTGCTCCTTATTGAAGGATTAAACTGGTTCTTTGACTCAGAACAGGGTAAAATAATTAGAGTAGATGGGTTTAACCTTCATGCAGATGTTGACAATAACAACCTCACACTGCAATTAATTCACAAAGACCCAAACATCCACTGGCGACCAAAAGCATCTACTGATTTATACAGTTTAATAACTTCTGATCCACGAATCCTATCAATACATGTAAATAATTGGTGTAAAACACAGTTTTTCGTCTTTTCATGGTCATCAGATATGACCCATTTGGACGTTCAGAAGCTCTGTAGTGAACGTGGAAACACCATCATCTTCTACAACACTGATTCACCAGTAAAACCCATGGAGTTGGATCAATGACAGTGGATGGACACACTGGGTTTATGTTCAGTTAATGGTATGTTTGCTTAAAAAGTCAGTTTTTCCTTAGTTTTCTCTGGTTTGATATAATAACCTTTGAAGTTACTAAGTTTTCTTGAACATCTAAATTAAATATAGGAAATTTAATGTAGGAAAATACATGATTTTCAGTGAAAAATGCAAAATGTGGAGTTTTTCTTCAGTTTTCTCTGTTTCGGATATAATAACCCTCTACTTTAATCCGAGCTTTTATGAACATCTACATGATCAGTGAATTAAATATGAGAAAATACTTGATTTACACTGAAAAAAATGTAAAATACAAAGGTTAATATTACAGTAAATGGTGATAAAATATTTAATAAAAGGTTAAGTAGAGAGAAAAAATCATTTGGGAACTGACACAAAAGTCACACTGGGTCTTTATGGGTTAATTCATAACTGATTCAACTGGCTTTCCTCAAAATGTAAATAAACCTCCACTGTATTAGTCACTTCCAAGGTTTTGTTCTGATACAGAAACTTCACATGTTATCATATCCCTTTTTTTCCTGAACAGTTGAATTAATAGTAATGGACTAAACAGCATTTGGGGAAAAAAATCCCATTACAGTAGATGTGATAATGTTGGACCAGGGTAATTGTTAACCACTTTAATCTAAAATCCTTGAAAAAGCCGGTACAAACCAATAATGTGACCACTGAAATATTTTATTTGAACATTTTCAGCCACAATTTAGAGTACATCATTTCAGAGAAACAGAGCCGCTAAAAGTCAGCAGCAATCATCTCTTAGCCAGAGACAATTAACTTATCTTTAAACCTGCTGCACTCGGCTCGACTGATCACAAGATTTTACAACAAAGACGTGACTGAGACTGATAGAGCCACAGGTTGGTTTAAAGCATATTTGTAGAGAGAGAGAGCGAGAGAGAGAGAGTCATGTTCGTGAAGATGATCTAACTAGACACAAAATATTCCAAGTTAAACACATCATGGCTTTGGTATTTCTGTTAAGTGAGACCTGATCTGTTCCAAATCTTACACCATATAAAAACAACTCCACCTGAAAATCTGCTTGGTAAGATAAGCGACCACTTGAGATGTTGCAGCAGCTCTATAGTCTGTTTTGTAACAGACCACATGTGCACGTTCATGTTTTTTTTTTTTCTTAGTCAAACACACTTAACACTTTAGATTTATCTGCCACTACGGTTCAGAGGTGCTGTGCGGCAAAACTGTTGGAAACACAAGGAGCAGATTGATCTCATGAAATCGTGTTGTATGTGACGCCAGTTTATTGCATTTGGAGTGGTATACGTACACATTTTCATCCTTTTGCGTGTTATTTAACGCCATTTAATGGCGTGTCAATGCGCTAGCCACTAATCGCCCTAATCGCTAATCGCGCTAACTGCTAACCCTAAACCTATCCGTAATCCCTAACCTAGTGTTTTTCAACCTTGGGGTCGGGACCCTACATGGGGTCATCTGGAATTCATATGGGGTTGCCTGAAACCTCTAGTAATTGTTTAAAAAAAACGTAAATACATTTTTTTTAATGATTCAATATATATTACATTATAATTAAAACACCACACATTTTTCCGAATAAAAATCAAGTTCAAATAAAATTCAGGATATCACATTTGAGAGGGCATATCTTGATTGACCCGATCATGTAACCGCATGCGTTACTACGCTTCAGCCTGCATGGACACAATCAAAACCAGACCGAACAGAGAACAGAAAGACTTCTTCACCTGTCTGGCCCCGCTAAGACATCCCAAGAGGAAAATGTCTCTGATTTGAATGTCTGGGGTCGCCAGAAATTTGTGATGTTAAAATGGGGTCACGAGCCAAAAAAAGGTTGGGAACCACTGCCCTAACCCTAACTGCTAATGACGTTAGCCACTAATCGCGCTAATGGCATGTTATTTTACGTGGCGTAAATATACACGCTGCAAGCTTATAATGCGTACAAATAACATGCAAATTAAAAGTGGCTTGTTATCTGTACACAATTCATGATATCACGCCGCAAGAAGAATCTTGGGTAACATCGGACAACTGATACCATTGACTTAATGCTACATGTTAGCATGGATTAACCTAATTAGCTGAAATTAGTGACTAGGTTTTCAATAGTGGTGAAATAGCCTAATTTGGAATCTTCCCTCTTTAGTTACATATGACTTTGTTGTTGACAGGTCTTCCACATGGCCATACACACAAAAGTTAGTTATGGAGTTCCACAGGGTTCTGTGCTAGAGATGATACAATTCCACTTCATAGATGTTTCCCTCAGGCAACACCATCAGGAAACACTGCATAATACAGTCCATAATCTTCCATCGCTCTGCCAGTTCGATTAATCTATGAAGGCAGATGAAACAAATCAGTTAGTCATACTATAAGCGTCTTAAAGACATAAAGGCCTGGATGATCTGTAACTTCTGCATCCACACTAAAAACCTTGGAAATCTGATTATATAGTAAATCTACACTGTTACCCATAAAGTTGGAATATTTTTGTTTTCAAACACATTCTTCTATATCCCTTTTTTATACACATAATCACCTCTGACCAGGTGCAAGAATTATATACAGTTATACTTTGTCTGTGAAGAATAAATCACACTGTCATAATAATTTCATGAGAAAAGGTAAAATTATTTTATTCCAACATTATAGACAGTATAACCTTGTCTCCCAGTACCATTGTGAGGCGCACAGGAGTTATTTCTGACTCCTTTGATTCACAGATATAACACGTCAGTAGAACGGCTGTCTTACACCTGAGCAACTACAAAAATTCTGCCTCACTAAGTGACATGAAGAAACTACTCATGCAACTACTCCTCCATTTCTACTATGACTCCTTACAATTCCGATGTCTCAATAATGTCCTGAAGAGCTGATTCATGATGCTGAAGGAGAGCACTGAAAACCAGCAATACACATCATATTTCTCCCATATAAACTCCTTAAAACCCCTCCTCTCCTCTTATAGACACATAAAACAAGGCAATTTATTGACTATGGATAAATACCATACACAAGCATGTCTAAAAATTAACCCTTTTTTGGCCTGTATACGGATAATACACAACTGGTGGTAAAATTAAAACATAATTGAACAAGTGAATCCATGTACAACAAACCCCGCCCCTCGCTTGTATTGTAGTTTATTTTGGCATCGATCCAGTTGATGTCATCGTGTCTATGCATGTGCTGATGTCAGCGTATCAATTGCCTCTATATGTGTGCCACGTTTGAAGTAAACTGAAATAAAATTGAGGTTTTTATAGACATTTGAAATTTCACCTATAAGTAAATGGGAGACGAAAAAAGATTTTAAAAATTCATTAAAAATTTTAACTTTAACCTACTTTTTCCCAAAATGTAACCACATCTATTCTGGGTACACTGGCTATCTATAAACCCAATTTGGTATGAATTCAACCAATAGTTTTGCTGCTACAGACATGTGAAATTTCGCCCATTATAAATGAATGGAAAAACTTTTTTTTTTTTTTTTTTAATTCATAAAAATTGAAACTTTAACCTACTTTTCCCAAAATGTAATGCGATCCATTCTAGGTCGTGTGCAATCTATGAACCCAATTTAGTATGAATTCAATCAATACGTTTGCTGCTATAGACATTAGAAATTTCTCCCATTATAAGTAAATGGGGAAAAAAAGATTTTTAAAAATCATAAAAAAGTTTGAACATTGACCTACTTTTTCCAAAATGTAATAGATACATTCTGGGTCACTGGCAATCAATAAACCCAATTTGGTATAAATTCAACTAATAGTTTTGCTGCTAGAGTGTTAACAAACAAACAAACAAACAAACTGAACCAAAAACAATACCCCTTGCCTTCCCTTCGGGGGGGCGGGGTAATAAATCTTTTTTGCTGTATGCCCATTTGTTGATCCACTTATGTCACAATGCCCACTGTGATTTAAGTTATACATGTAAGTTATATATAAAGCTCCCAGCACTGATGCAGTGATTCAGTGTTAATAGACTGAGTCCATTTAACAGGACAGGAGGTAAAGGAGGATGTGTTTGTCATATCTCAGTTCATTCTTTTGCTGAAATAAGTGAATCTCAAAACTACAAGATTTTTAGTTCTTGGACTTTTGCACTTAGTTGTTGCATTTGTTCCCTCACAAACACACATGCACATATTGACAGTTACTCAGATCCTAGCAGTTACATGATGAAATGTCCTTCTGTCTTAGTCTGGGGAATTCACAGACAGACCTCCTTCCACTGGGGTGGATAGATGTGCTTCTATAATTCACTCCTCAGTGGCTACTTAACCTGCTGCTCTATGCTATGTGGGAGGACCATTGGGAGGCTGTTTAACCCTTGACACAGGTGTGAATGCCTGTGAGAGAGGATATACAGGGTGTATAAAAAAAATATATACACTTTGAAAAATTACCCCCAGTTCTGCATTTGATAATTTTTGGAATTTTCTTTTATGGACGTTGGTAGGTAGGGGATTGGTGGATATTTGTCCAAATTTACAGACCCAGGTTTTCATGCATGAGTGAGCAGGAGCAAATTGTGCAGTCAAAGTTAAAACTGGTTTGCGTAAAGTAGTGGTGGGATTTAAATCCAATCAAAGGTCATAGGAGGGGACAATGGGCATCCATCTTGTTTTCCACAAAATTGCCAAGTTACAACCAGGTTAACCCTAACCCTAACCTTAACCCTAACTTGGCCTGTCCTCAGTGGCATTTTCAGGCCCAAACAAGTTGAATTAACTTTGAAAGGCAGGAACAGCTGCCATGGGTAAAGAAATTAAATTGACATGGTGGCCAAAGGGTTAATACTGTAACCTGGCAATTTTGTGGAAAACAAGATGGATGCTCATTGTCCCCTCCAATGACCTTTGATTGGATTTAAATCCCACCGCTACTTCGCACAAACCAGTTTTATGCATGAAAACCTGGGTCTGTAAATTTGGACAAATGTCCGCCACTCCCCTACCTACCAACATTCATAAAAGAAAATTCCAAAAATTATCAAATGCGGAACTGGGGGTAATTTTTCAAAATGTATAGGTTTTTTTTTTTATACACCCTGTATAGTACAGGACGGCATCTTATGTGGAATATGTTGAGATACAAGAGCATTGGGCAATGGTTAGCAGTAATATTAATGGATTCATTATTATCAGGAAAACTAAAATTGGATTTAGCTGAATGATAGTTGGAATATACTGTACAGCAGTGGCAGCTGCTTGTCTTTCAGAAAGGGGAAGCTCATTGTCGGCTTACATGAAAAAAAAATAAAAAATTGTCAAGTTATTTAAACATAAATTCGGCCCTCTGTTCCTTTTTAAGAAAATGGTCAGTGACGTACCAAGTAAACAAGAAAACGTTGAAATTATGTTAAATTGAAACAAAGATGTCCAATGAGTGTGTTTTATTTACAGTGCAAGAAATGAACAAGTAATTTCATAGTGGTTTCTCTCTTGATTTCACAGCAGAATGCGCAACAGTATTAAACTGAACTCTGTCAGTGAAGGAGTAGATCACAAAACAGCTGTCAATCAATTGGGATTCAGCCTTTTGTCTGATCCTTCAATCAGCACGTGGAAGCCCGGCGCCCAGCCCGGCCGAGCTCCGCCCCCTGCTCCATTCACACCCAGAGACGCCAAGCGTCCGCGGGCGGGACAACATGGTGGCATTTATCCAATTACCGTCCAGTTTTGAGGCAATGAAAAACTGTTCCACTCAGTCCCATTGAAGTGCATGGATGCTGAGTGTCTACGGACAAATGCACTGAGCAGAGATCGAATGAGAAAACAGCGCAACGGGAATGTATGAGAAGTGAACAACATCGAGTCCGTTGGTTTGTGATAAAGCTGATTCTGAACGAACTCGTCTGTGAGATAAACATGTTCTAACACATTTGTAGTCAATGAAATGTCAACACAACCGTACATATTCGACCATTTAATTTTCAGAATTTTAGGGGAAGCCGAGCTTCCCTTGGAGTCTATGAGAAATTGCCTCTGCTGTACAGGACATCAAATCTCAGGATACGTATTTAGAGGATTTCTGGATTGGTTTCCACATGATTTATTCCAGTAACGAGCTATGCTGTAGTGTTGTCGGATGTGTAAAAAAAACATTGTTACTTCCACTGTTCTCTCATTCCTCTGTGAACAGCATCTCCAACATCTTCCTTCCTCTGTCTTCATTCATCTACGTTTGCATTCATGTCCCCATCCCCCCATCCCCTCTTCTGTATTTCCCTCTTAAACACACCTCAGGACCACACCATATGCACATCCTGCCTAAATGTATACAGCCATCATTCTCCTCACAGTAGGAGACCCAACTGCACTGTAAATTTATAAATGATTGCATATTACCGCATAAATAAATGAATTATTTACTTAAACTCTGTGCTACCAAACAGTGCATTAACTTTGCGAGCAGCAGCGCCACTTGTGATGTTTTCAGACACTCTTTGAAAACTGTTGTGCAGAAGGTGTTGTTTGGTGTTTTTATTTTTTTTCTACAGTGTTTTTTCCCCTTTTCTTCACCTTGCTGGTTGTGATCACTGACAGAACCATCAGCTTTTTGGGTATTCAAATGTGTTGGAGACCACCTGCTGAGAGAGCTGCTGTCAGCGGCTTCACACATACACATGCACGCCTATATGCACACACATCTTAGCACTTCTGTGATGTAACCTTTACTCCGCCCTGTCAAGGAAAAAGTATTTTATATAAATGTTTATGCAGGACAGCGAGGGTGACTGCCACCTCCTGTCTTCACACTTCTTTCAAAAGCAAAAAACAAAATCTGGGACATTCATAGTACATCAACCTGCTTTATTTTACTTCAGATGTTTATTTCAGTCCTCTGTGTTCTCAGGGGTATTTGCTAGACTTTCTAAATTCACTTTTGTTCAACTATATTTAAAACATTGTCTGAATATAACAATGGGAAAAGGAAACAGACAGATTTTGTTGTGGTTAACTGATTAAATTCATATTTAAATGTAAAGCTTAAAAAAGTCCCAAAGTACCATACTTTACAAATTGTAGTCTTATTTTGGAGAATATTTACCTTTTACTTTTTATAGTGATGAAGGATACAGTATTGCAACATTTCTGCTGTTTTGCAAATAAAAAAATACACAAACAAACCATGCCCCTTGCATGTATTGTCGCTTATTTTGGCATCGATACAGCTGATGTCATCATGACTATACATGTGCTGATGTCAGCTCAAACATAAACAGCAAATTTCACCCATTAAGAAAATGGGGGAAAAAAAGATTTTAAAAATTAATAAAAAATTGTAACTTTGACCTACTTTTCCCAAAATGTAATGACATCAATTCTGGGTCACTTGTAATCTACAAACCCAGTTTGGTAAGAAGTCAAGCAATAGTTTTGCTGCTACAGACATTTGAAATTTCACCCATTATAAGTAAATGGGGGAAAAAAAAGATTTTAAAAATTCATTAAAAAAAATTAACTTTGACCTACTTTTCACAAAATGTAATCACATCTATTCTGAGTCACTTGCAATCTATAAACCCAATCTGATAGGAATTCAATTTATAGTTTTGCTGCTACAGATGTGAAATTTTGCTTATTATGAGTAAATGGGGAAAAATGATTTTAAAAATTCATTTAAAAAATTTAAACTTTGACCTACTTTTCCCAAAATGCAAAGACATCTATTCTGGGCCACTGGCAATCTATAAACCCAATGTCATATGAATTCAACTCATAGTTTTGCTGCTACAGACATTTGAAATTTCACCCATTATAAGTAAATGGGGGAAAAAAGATTTTAAAAATTCATTTAAAAAAAAAATAAAAAAGAACTTTGACCTACTTTTCCCAAAATGTAATCAGATCTATTTTGGGTCACTGGCAATCTACAAACCCAATTTGATATGAATTCAAACAACAGTTTTGCTACTAGAGTGTTAACAAACAAAGAAACAAACAAAAAACAAAAACAATACCCCTTGCCTCCCCTTCAGGGGATGGGGTAATAATACATGAATGAATAGATAATAATAAAAAGAACAAGATCAAGACCATTTTAAATTCACTTTTGTTCGACTGGGAGTACAACTCAGGTGTATGTTTTCCTCTGGCTGTTTCTGATCAGCAAATAAAACATGCCACAGCTGATTTTGTGTGTGTCACTTTTCTTATTTTTTGTGTTTTTTTGAGATCCATTGCATAATATCTGCTGCACAGTAGTAGACTTTTTAGATGTGGTGCATCCTTGTCTGTCTGTGGTGCACTGAATTAACCCTCCGGTATCCGGGTGCACCTTTTAGGCACACTTTGCACTTCATCTTAAAAAAACTTCATATTATTTTTCACAATTTAAATAAGTTTAGAATTCAAAAGTTGTTCATTTTTGCACGATCTTTAAAATTCTGGCCACCAACTAAAATGTGCACATTGTAAACAAAAGAAAATTACAAGACTATCATCTGTCTCCCAAGTGTGCCTAAATCGCACTATTTCTTCCATTTGACATGTATGATTAGGGCTGACCTTGATTTACAAAAATAAAATCAAATTAGAGCAGAAAAATTAATCAATATATAATGTTTAATAATTTGATTTATAGGTGTGCATTTTACGCACACTTGGTGACAGATGCTAGTATTTTTTAACATTTGACCTAGCGCCAAAAATTATCATGCAAATTAACCAATGTTGCTGTTAATCATTGACATACTGTATGCCAGGCTGCAAAAATCAAATAATATGTAATCCACTTTTTTTGTAGTCCATTGAAAAAAAAAAAGTTTTTGTTTTTTTGATGGTTTGTTTACATTGCAAACATAGCATTTAAAGGGTTAAAAAATGCGACAATTATTGAGTATTTGGTATTTTTATTTACAGCTCAAGTTGATGAAACAGAAAAAAGTGTAAAAGAATTAAAAACAAACTGTATGAATTTTTTTTTTTTTGACATTATTCCACAAGTGTGCCAAAAAGGCACACTTGGTGCTTAGTAAGGGCCTTGCTGGACGGGATACCAGAGGGTTAATGTCAGTTTACTCAATAGTTGGTAACAATTGAGTAAACTGTAATAACACGTTATGATGCAAGTATAGTGTATGGATGTGATTGCACTTCAACCTCCAGAAAAGCAGACAGTCCACAAGTATCATGCACTGATTAGCATTTGATGTTGGAGGAACTAAATGCACTGAGTTTAGAGCGTGTACTGAACAGAAGGCTGGACTTTTCTCAAGAGGGAATCCAGTACTTAACACTCATCAAATCACATTTTGAAGATACAATAGTATAAGGTCTCATTAGAGTGTTATCACAGTGTCAAAAATAAATTACATCTTCTTAAAACAGTAGTTATTATACCTAGGATATCAACAAACCTGCAAAAAGAAGAAACACAATATTAAATTTGCAACAAAAAAAAAAACATTAAGCATGAAAGCCTTCTTAGTAATATTAATATGAGGATAATATTCACAAAGCAATAATTTTAAAAAGTGATTTGACAAGAAAAGAAGACAATGGATAAGAAAGCTCGGTTTCTTCGTGATAGTACAAATATAGCAGCTTGCTGATACAATTATATCAAAATTCAGCGTTTGCATGCACAGCCAAAAAAATATGAATGCACAAACAACGGTTTATTCATATAAAAAAAGTTCACTCAGCAAAATTCACTTCATATGTTTTAAGTATCTGTGAGAAAAAAGACTGAAAGAGCAGTTTCATTACTACAAAGGATAAACAGCACTATTACAAACAATACAGCTTTTTGTTAAATCATTGTAATGTTATACTATTTCCAGGAATGGAAATTGTCAAAGAATTGGTCCCATCATGTAAATACTGTAAATGAATAAATAAAAAATGTCCGTATGTTTGCTTTGGGCACATTTTTAACGAGTAATCCTTAATTGTGTTAGAGTACGTCTTTCATTTTCTTGACATTTTGCAGACCGTCTCAAGCTTGATGGGGCATGAAGACAGAGTAACAAGCACAATAATTTCCCTATTTTTTTCCTTTCCCCTCCTCCTTTCACCCTCCTCCATCTTTCTTTCTCATTCTTTATTTTCTGCATACATTTTCACTGTTAAATGGAATTATGATCAAAGAGTTTGTGGCTGCGTATTGTGTGTCCTAACGTTAGTCACACATCAGTGAGTTGAATTTTGATCTGCCTGGAGCGCCACAGACTAAAAAGCTAGGCAGACGGAGGGAGCTGTGAGGATGAGGAGGAAGGGGGGGTGGGGGGTGGGAGAGGGGGGTGAAGAAAGCGAAAATAGGAAACATGGCAAAGAGCGAAAACAATGTACTCTGGTGCCAGGATCATTTCTTGCATATTACTACCTCTCTTTACCTCTTTCCCTCTCTCTCTCTCCCTTGCCATCTCTTTTCTCTCTCTCTCCCTTGAAGCTTTTCAGTTAGAGCCTAGGCTGCCACCAAGGGAATTGGAGGATAGAGGATGTGTGTGGAGGAGTGGAGGGAGGGAAACAGACAGAGAAAGTGAGAGGAAAAAAAAAAAAAAGTCATGGGTGGGTTGAATAATGAGGAAATGTAATAACGCTCGTCTCTTTGTGATGACATTACTGAAACGTTTCTGCCAATGACAATGTACAGATTTTCATCATATGTTAAAAAAAAAAAAAAAAAAAAAAAAACAGGCATTTTTTTAGTCTGACAAGAAGAAACATATACAGTGAAATGTGTACGTTTTTTTTTGGTTTTTTATACACTGTAAAAAAAAAAAAAAGTCCTGTTTTTACGGAAAAAAAACTGGCAGCTGTGGTTTCCAGGACAATACTGTAAAAAACACATCCAACTGTAAACACGTTTACGGAGTAACAGCGATTTAACATTTTAAACATGTACAGGGTGGGGAAGTAAAATTTACAATATTTTGAGGCAGGGATTGAAAGACAGTGTATGACCAATTAGTTTATTGAAAGTCATGAGAATTTATTTGCCACAAGAAAATGTACATAATAGAAAATGTTTTTATTCTATGTGTCCTCCTTCTTTCTCAATAACTGCCTTCACACGCTTCCTGAAACTTGCGCAAGTGTTCCTCAAATATTCGAGTGACAACTTCTCCCATTCTTCTTTAATAGTATCTTCCAGACTTTCTCGTAATAGTTTTGCTCATAGTCATTCTCTTCTTTACATTATAAACAGTCTTTATGGACACTCCAACTATTTTTGAAATCTCCTTTGGTGTGACGAGTGCATTCAGCAAATCACACACTCTTTGACGTTTGCTTTCCTGATTACTCATATGGGCAAAAGTTTCTGAAAAGGTATGGATAATAGTATTAGGTATGATTATGACATCAATATATGTTTGGTTTCAAAACAATTGACATAGTGCCTGCTGAGAAAAAACAACTAAATGTTCATTGTACATTTTGCTTCCCCACCCTGTATGTGTAACATTTTAAACATGTATATATGACATTGGATTTAAATGGTAAATGGACTGCACTTATTTAGCTCATTTTCTCCACATTCATGGTGCCGAAAGCACTTTCCAAATCCACCAGGTCCAACTGGGAGTAGTTTAGGATTCAGTGTCTTCCATGGACACTGACATATGGACAGTTGGAGCCAGGATTCGAACCACCAACCCTTTGATTACTGGACGAGCCGCTCTACTTAAATGTTTACTTTTTATAACTTAATTTTATTTCTATATATCTATATCTATATATATCTATATCTATATATACATATATATATATATATATATATATATTTATATATATATATATATAGAGAGAGAGAGAGAGATCTTCAACATTATGGTCCACCACATTGTTTTTCTATTTACAGTTTTATTTTCTAAAAACAATACAAATACATCATTTCTACATACAAATCTGGTTTTGTTCACATACTCTTCCCGTAAAAACTACAGCTGTATTTGATTTAATTGTTAACACAAAAATCTTTTCAAATAAACAACTTTGCATTGTATTGTCACTTACAGTTTATTTATGTTGCAATTTTACAACTTTTTGGTGTAAATTCTACAGTCATTTTTTACAGTGTATGACATACAATGCTATCCGTCAATACAGATCAATTACTAATTTAGATATAGACGTAGTTTCTGTTAAACCACAAAGATGGTATACCGTGCTGTTAAGCCCACTCTTTTAAAGATATTAAATTCCTGCTGGCCAATTCCAAAATCCAAGATAGTTTGTAATTAGTGTGGGTTTGGAGGGAAGACAAATTAGGATTTAAAGTATTAAAAACTGATAATAGAATAATTATGATGCAGGGCTTTAATGGATAAAATCCTAATAAAACACCCACAGGTTAACGGGATCTCTATGTTCCAACTAACAGCTACAATTTGTAGGACAGCGATCACAGACGGGACGAGGAGAAGGGAAGCCAAAACTGCCTGTTGTTGTTGTTGTTGTTGTTGTTGTTGTGCACAAACACCACACAACACACACGGTAATCACAGAAAAAACTAAAATGAAGGGTGAATGTGCAATTACCACTGCCGCACAGGAGAGGAGAGCTGTTCACTCAACAGGTACGCAGTGTGGACGACCGGCAACATCCTACAGCACGAGAAGCAATAAAAACAGGGTAGAAAGGTGGCAACGGGGGGTTGAAAAATAACAAGTGGAAATCAGCGAGGTTAGAATCTACAGATATGGGTCCAATACTGAAATAATACGACTTAAAACAGGTTTTTAAGTAAGAAAAGCCAAGGAAAAACAGTAGGATGCCTAGTTCCATACAATAACTTAAAGGAGTGATGTTTTATTTTTTTTAAATGGAATTATACATTTTAAAACATTTCCCTGTGGTCTACATAAACTGTAAATGCAATGTTTGGGTCTGAATTCTTCATTAATTCAACTCCAACAGACTCCCCCAAACAGACACAAATACACACTAAAAAATAAAGTACTGTATCAAAGAAATAATAATAAAAGTATAAAAGTACTGGGAGGTATAGAACAAGTTATTGCACATTCGATTAAAGTGGCTGTTGCGCGTATTTAGGAGAATATTAGGAGATATTTAGCCTTTTTTTTAATGGAATTATGCTTTTTTTTTTTTTAATTTATTAGTGATAGTTAACAAGACAATGTGTACAGAAAAACAACAACAACACATAAAGGGGAAATCAAACAAATAAACAAACAAACCAAAACAACAACGACAGAGTATTGACAAACAACAACGACAACAATTATGCCTTTTAAAACATTTCCCTGTGGTCTACATAAACTGTAAATGCTATACTTGGGTCTGAATTCTTCATTAATTCAACTCCACAGGTCCATCTTCAACCCTATTTCTGAGTAATGACACCAGAAAGGTCGTTTTGAGCACTGGCCCTTTAACTCTTTAAGTGCCAGACAGTTAAGGGGCTAATAAGCCTTAAAAGTGCCACAGAATTTGGCTGTTTTTCAGTATTTCGCGTCGTTTTTATAATATTTGAAGAATCCTGCAGGAAACCGCTCGGTAACATCCGACCGATTGCTGATTAGATCCAAAACGCACCGGACGCAGCCGATTCATTATTGATCGTAATTTGCATAATTTATAATAATAATAATAATAATAATAATAATCTTTATTTATATAGCACTTTACATACATTAAAAACTGTAGCACAAAGTGCTTTACATATCAGTTTAAAAATCAGTACCGCCCCCCACCCACCCACTCACCCGCACACACACACACACACACACACACATATACATGCAAACCCACAAGCTCACACATACTTAAGAAGACTGACTGAGCACGGGTAGACCAGAACAAAAATGTACAAGTAAAAGTAAAACATCAATTTAGGAGGCGCTGTCTCAGGGAGCCATCCGCACCAGGAGGCAGCCGCCGACCCCGGCGACCAGGCACCAGCAACACAGCCCCGCATCCCAACTAGTGGGAGAGGGCCAACTGGGACCCCCAGCCACCAGAAAGGAGCGGACCCCAGTGAGAAAAGGCGCCGCCACAGCCCCCGGAGTCCACAGCCGCCCCCCGGCATGGAGGGCTCCCTCTGATGAAACACCGGAGAATAAGAAACATTAAAAAGATATAAACATATTATTCGGTCGCGTGACCTCAAATTCCCGTCTGCTTGGTCTCAAAAGGGGGACACAGAAAGAACGTCATCGAAATGTGAGAAAGAAATGGGGGTGGATGGTTTGTTTGTACACAAATGTGGCGTGTTCTCCAAAGCCAATCTGATCGGCCCGTGGCACTTTATAGGTTGTTTTCGTAAAGCCGATTTAATCGGCCCATGGCAATGAAAGTGTTAAATGCAAATGAGCCACTTCAGGCCCCGCCCCCTCCAGGCTGTTGGCTGTGCTGCTCTGTCCCATTCAACCAACAACTGAACATTTTAGGTAATCGGCTCGAAGTTTGGACATATTTTCAGTTTTTACTACAACTGCTGCTGCTGACAAACAATTATGTCATACTCAGAGAAATGTTTGTCGGAAGTCTTGACCTTATATGTGCAAATATCGTGACATAGCTAGTTATAGATGTAACAAATTTAGCAGGAATTAAAACAGGTTGTAGAAATCCACTTGATTTTTGCCAAAATGAAAATAAAGATAGCTTTGCAGTACCTGGAGGGTTCAAATTCAAACTTTTGGAACTATTAGGGTCCAAATACACAAATAAATGAACCAAAGACTAATAAAAGTGGGTTTAGCAAAATATAACCCCTTAAAATTAAAACTGTTTAAATGTCCTATTTCCTTCACTTCCTTTTCTACTTCCGTTCTGGCCAAACTGCATGAAATTACCCATGTACTACTTACATGTACATGTGCTGCTGTTACGGTATTTTTATTGAAAAAGAATTAATCCTGCAAACTAATCATTCTTTCTTTCTTCAGTTATTTAAGTTGCTAACACTTAAAAAGATCCATTTAATTATACTTGATATTTTAAGTAGATTAAATCAACTTACCTAGTAGATATGAAGTAAACAAACTTAAATGATCATGTTTACTTGGCGTTTTTGAGTGCTACCAGTTTCCTCAATTAAATAAAACCAACTTGCCATATTTTCAGTGCAAGGAAATACAGCAAGATGCACAGTTTCCTACAATAACTTAACCTAAAGTACATATTTTGTGGTTTCTTGGTCATTCAAAACAGTCAAATGAGACCCTATTCATCTGAAGAGAAAAAAAATATATAAAAAAAGCTAAACTAAATATAAAACCTAAGGCTGAACAATAAAACCTACCCCCTGTGGTTTCTCTGTGTTTTCCTGTGCATCTGAACATATGGACCTTTTGAATGTGCTTTTTGCTAAGTGCATCCAGGTGAGAGGTCAGTCAGGAAAGAGAGGAAGAAAG
Organism: Sphaeramia orbicularis; assembly: GCF_902148855.1. Lineage (NCBI taxonomy): Eukaryota > Metazoa > Chordata > Actinopteri > Kurtiformes > Apogonidae > Sphaeramia > Sphaeramia orbicularis. The sequence continues at coordinate 27,267,236 of NC_043972.1, read as the reverse complement.
TGGTGAGGCTTAAATTCAATGAAATTACAGCCCTCGGCATAATTGTATGTTGGCCAAAGATACATTTTATGTTGAGTCACAAATGATCCTGTCACTGGCCCTTTGGTCTTTTAAGGTTATTATTATTACTACTCTTAGTTTTGAAAAGCTGCTGCTCACTTTATGGAAGCCACATGAGGTGGATGCAGTGCTGTACATGCACTAACCTCTCTAGTGCAAGAATAAATATTATATTAACTCTGAAGTTTCTTTCGGTACATTTTGTTCTAATACTTGTTTTGTTTTGTTTGTTTTTTTTGTTTTTTTTTAACTCTGTAAAGCCTGAACCATTAAATCAATGACAGAAAATTCCAGCTCTTTGAAACTGAAGCTTTAATTGGTCCTTCTGAACAACCCCATAATTTATACTTTTTTTTTTTCAAATATCAATTTCTGTGTATGAGTTTCAATTTTGTATCATATTTGATACATCGGGTCTCAATGCTCAAATATGATTATTTTTCAACAAACAAAAACATAATATAACACAAACATGTCTAACCAATTGGTAATTCCTTTTCAAAAATGTCAAAGTTCCTCCTCCTTCATTAATGACAGTCTTGTAGTGTCACTGGAAAGGCCTCTGGTGAATGAATTCCTCCCCCCTGGTGGATTATCCATGTATTGCATGTATCTAATTTTATACATCAGGTTTTTCAAGAAAAAAAAATCACACTGATCATGTAGAGGGCTTCAAAACTCATGTATCAAATATGATACGTTTGACATTATAGAGCTGATAAATATTTTTATGGAAAAATATGGCGCATCAAACACAGAAAATCAGCATTTCAGGAAACAAAAATCTGACAAACAGATAAATGTCATAGAGATTTTTGTTAAACTAAGTATACAAGAGGTAAACAAACCTACATAAAAAAACCCATAAAAACATGTAGAAAATAAATAATTAATTACAATTAAATATATATAAAAAAAGAAGAGGAGGAAAAAAAAAAGAAAAATTAAGGTGGGGGGGGGGGTGTCCCATCAATCACAAGAAAATAATAGAAGTGATTTGAAGAAAGTTAAGAAGGGCTGTCATTTACTGTAGAACTTAGAGGGAACAGCTCTTAAAGAATGTAATACCCATTTTTAATTGTGTATTTTTTTCCTAATTTTTTGTGACTCATTACTTGTGGTGTTCGTCTCCTCTCATTGTAAAGCTGGAATTCCAAAACCTGTTGAAGAACTGTAACATTTTTCATCCCCCATCCACATTAATGGAGATTCTTCTCTACGTATGATCCTGTTGTCTACATGGAAATGACATTTAGGTTTTAGATTTGGTAAAAACACCAGTTTGTGTACATCCATGTGGGCATGGAAAATGGACATATTGGAAAACGACCCTGTTTAGGGCATGTCTATTATTTTTGTGTAAAGAATCTGCACCTGAAACATAAAATCCAGGTGTAAAAATCAATGCACTGCAAAAATCAAAATCTTATCAAGATAATTTTCACTTGTTCCATTGGCAGATTTTTTTTTTTCTTAATTCAAGATTTTTTTTTTTTTTTTCTTAATTCAAGCAAAAAAATCTGCCCATGGAACAAGTGAAAATTATCTTGGTAAGATTTCTTGAAATAAGATTTTCTAAATCTATTGTCTAAAAATAAGTTCTTTTATCTCACTGAAAAGTTACTCTTTTGGTGATTACGTCTTATTTTATGTGTGATGAGATATTTTGAGTAGAAAACATAAAAATACACTTGGTAAGATTTGGATTTTTGCAGTGCAAAGGGACTTTTCAGCAAAATATGTCATTAACTGAACATAAAAACAAGCATCTACAATCACGTCCGTTTGTTAAATTACACAGGTTTTACTGATGAATCCCTAGTTGTTTTTCCATTGGACATCTGCGCAAAACTTTACCGATATTTACTAAATGTCGAAAAAACAGAAGTGCATAATGTCGGTTTTCCCATTAAATCACAAATACAATGATTTGTTTAATTATTATTGTGAGATGACATGAGAAGTCATTCCATAAACATGGCGACAAACTTAAATATCATGTTGATTTACAGATATATTCATTATTATTATATATTACCCCTCTATCCCATACTAAATTATATAAATTAAATAGGTGATTAGGTCTCATTTTAAGTGTGATGTGATATTTTAACTAGCAATGAAAAAAATACACTTAATACACTTAGATTTGCAGTGTGTATAACCTGCAGAGGATCAGTGTTATGGACAAAGCTGCTTTTATTTGTATGTTTATAGTAGTTTATATATATATATATATATATATATATATATGATGTACAGATTGGAAGACACTTAAATTTCATTGTACTTGTTACAATGACAAAAAAAGATATTCTATTCTATTCTTTTCTATTCTACTTAGAAAAGCACTATATAAAACCGATGTATTATTATTATTATTATTATTATTCAGATATTCTAAATCCACACCTCTACAACCAACACTTAAAGTAACCCAGGTTTATAACTTCACTTACTGTTGCCCAACTTCATGACAGATTAGAGCATTATGTCTTCCACATATCCACAGTGTTAACACTTTTACGTCAGAAACAATGGTTTGTCTGAGCATTTGTTCCGATTTTTACTCCTTTTTGTGTTGTGTTGTGAACTAGTATATTTCCTAAAACTAAGCTTTAGACAAAATTCCTTCAAAAAACCAGAGGAAAAAATATCTGTGTTAGTGCAGACAGGGAATCAGGCTATGGTTCGTGTTCTGAATTCCACATAACTGCTGTTAAAACCGACCCCACTGGTGGCACCGGTAGGGGCAAAGGGAACCATATGCTGTAGGACAATCTTCAGCATGTGGTTGTTCAGGTTGGAAGAACTGTTAGAGGCATCAATGGTAAAAAACACACAGACACACACAGCTGCACAACCTCTGCTTCACCTTTATTTCCCAAACATTTTGTAGCTGTGAGAGGTTTAACATTGAACCAGTTCTGATACACATACAGTATTCTGGTGAACTTCTGACTGTCTACAGGCGCTCCACAAGCAGACAGAACTCTGCCAAGTGAATAATATTTAAGAGATGGGTAGATGGGTTGTTTTTGTGTGAGCTTCTATCTGCTTTTCCCTGAGTATTTTTTTTTGTTGTTGCTGCTAGTAGATCTTACAATGAACATGACCCTGCTCAGGACCACCCCTCCAGATCTCTTCTCCAGAGAGTCTGTCGGTCTCGGCCTGGAAAAGATAATTGGGAGCCATAACAGAGACAGGCGAAGACAGGAATGCCAAATAAAGTCATAGTTCTTACCAAAGCTCGCAATGACCATTCATAGCTAACCCAACACCAGGAATGAAAACCAATTATTATGTCAAACTGGACTATTAAACTGCATAAAATACTACAAAAAACATAGCTGCATACAACACCCTTTTCATAATTATCAATAAAATAATATAGTATTACCTAGCAACTGTTGTACATGATAAGGCATAACAATAAACTGATTATTACAGATTATTTTAGTAGTACAATCCAATCATCTAGATCACAGGTGTCACACATACCAAATCTGGTCCACCAAAGGTTCCATTCCGGCCCACGGGATGAAAGTGCAAAAATTAACACGAACAGTCCAGGTTGTCAAAATCATTTTGGTTCAGGTTCCACATACAGACTAATGTGATCTACAGTAAAAATAATAACACAATAACCCATAAATAATGACAACTACAATTTTTTTGTGAAAAATTATGTGGAAAAAATTTAAGCGAAAAAAATAACATTACACTGTGAAAATATTTACATTTACAAAACTATTCTTTCACGATAAAATGCAAATAAATACATAAATAAAAACAAAGATGAACAACCTGAAATGTGCAATTTTAACAACATTCTGCCTGTTACTAAATGTTTATGGATCCACTGTGATCTGTAGTTGTGTTAATAATAAGAGATGGAATATTGTAGAAACTGTTCAAATTTTAGTTCCAAACTCCAAAATTTTAACAATATTCTGCCTGTTACCAAATGTTTATGTAACACTGTATGTAAATGTACATGTATAAATAATAAGTCAAGGCATAATATTGTTAAAATTGCACTAATTTTTCAAATGAAATTTATGTTTTTTCAGGTTATTCACATCTTTTTTTGTAAAATCTAAACATTTTTAGAATTTAATTTGTTTTTTTTGTACTAAAACAAAAATATAAACTTTGATTTGTCATTATTTATAGGTTATTAAGTCATTATTTTACTGTTCTGGCCCGCTTGAGATCAAATTGGGCTAAATATGGCCCCTGAACCAAAATAAGTTTGACACCCCTGATCGAGATGATTAGATTGTACTACTAACCTTTTACATTTTGATTTTGTTTCTTTGTTTATATAGTTTTCGTCTGCTTACGTCTTTTGTTTCAGCTTATTGTGTGTAGTTTACTATATTTTTTATTCCCACGTTTCACTTCATTTTCATCTCGTTACATCTTTTACATCCTTTTTTTGTTGAGTCTTTTACGTACATTTTATCTTGTTTTGTCATTTTCTAAATCTGGTTAGACCTTTAATGTTGTTTTCATCTTACTGTGTCTTGTTCCATCATTTTCTCTGTCATGTATTGTTGTGTTTTACTATTTTCATCTTTTTGCACCTCCAGTTGTAGTTTTCATCTTGTTACTTCTTTTACTCTATTTCTTATTACATTCTTTCCATCTTGTTTAGTCTTACACTATTATATTATTTTCATATTGTTACATTTTGTATTATAATATTATATATCTAAATAAGGACAATAACACATTATTTGAACTTTTTTTTTTTTTTTTTTTTTTAATTTCCAACCCCTGACTCAATGACATAACAGAGAAAGATCAATTAAAGCAGGGGTGTCAAACTCATTTTAGTTCAGGGGCCACATTAAGCCCAAACTGATCTTAAGTGGGCCGGACCAGTAAAATAATAGCATAAGAACCTGTACATAACGCCGACTCCAAATTTTTCTCTTTGTTTTAGTGCAAATAGAATTAAATTATGAAAATATGTACATTTACAAATTATCCATACAAAAATGATGTGAATGACCTGAAAAAAATGAAATTTCTTGAGAAAAATAAGTGCAATTTTAACAATATTACACCTCAACTTACCACTTATACAAACATATTATGAACCGGATCCACAAAGGCACAGACTATTTAATAACAAAAAGAATAGTGTTAAAATTTCACTTGCAAAATTTCAGGTTTCTCACGTTTTATTGTTAAAGGACAGTTTGTAAAGGTTAATATTTTCCTAATTTAATGTAAGTTTTTACACTAAAACAAAGACAAAAATTTGGAGTTGTCATTATTTATAAGTGTAATGTAATATTATGTTTTTCACATTAAACTAAGAAAATCTGGAGTCATTATTTATAGGTTATAATGCTATTATTTTAGTCCGGATCATGTTTTTCTGTATGTGGAACCTGAACTAAAACGAGTTGGACATCCTTGATTGTTGATAGGCCTGTAACTGTACACATATCGAACCGAACCGTTTCGGTACACACCTGTTTGGTTCGGTACACAGCTGTACTGAAACGGCACAGTATGTTGAGAAAAAGAAAAAGGAATGAAAGACGTTGTTCGACGTGGAACTTTAAATCCGCTCAAGTTGCAAACGGACTTAATAAAGGAGCACACATTGGCCCGAAATATGAAATAGCAGCTGATATAAGGTTAAAAAAAAACAACAAATATGATGTGAACCTGGAAGGAAGAGACTGAAGACCCTCCACCATCAGTCCAGTCCAGTTTGGATCAGTTCAGGTTCAGGTGAAAGACAACAACGAAGAAAGAGACGTTAATAAGACGGACGTTGTTTGGCCCCTAGGAACTACGGTAGTTCTAAAACACTTACACTAGCTCTGTCTGTCTGTCTGTCTGTCAGTTTGTCTGTCTGTCTATCACGCACGCTGTATAATAGAGGAATAAATAGAACGTTGAAATTATGTAAAGTTTCACTTTCGTTTCATGACAGCATTTGTTACGTTAGTTATGGACCGCACCCCCAGGTATATAACTGCGCGCCCCCCCCTTCCCCCCAGCTCCGACAAAAAAAAAAAAAAAAAAATCCCCCGTGCACACAGGCACACACAAATACACACAGTGTGCTAAACAGTTTGTTCTCTGTCCTAAAATAAATAATTTGGTTCATTGTGTCGTCAGTGTTTCTCTTCAGTTTAAACAGAATACCAGTTTACCCTCTTGTTAATGTTGCACTTCATGTGGAATTTTTTGGTCATTTTTATGCAGAATGTGAATTGACAGAATTGTGATTAGATTTTTCTTGTTTGTTCGAAACTACCTTTCAGGGAAAAGTGCAATACTAATGTTTAAAATACATTTAGTAATATTAATAATTTATTTTATTTTCTATTTGATTTGTAGCGGCAGAATTATATTATTCCTATTTTTCTATATTCTATTGTCTCCAAAAATTGGGGGAAAAATGTTCAAAAATTCATAAATGCATTAAAGATATTTTGAGGGGTTTTCTTTCTTCCCGTACCGAACAGAAAAAAAAACGAACCGTGGCTTTGAAAACTGAAAACGTACTGAACCGAAAATTTTGTGTACCGTTACAGGCCTAATTGTTAATATCTTAAGTGTATTTTTTGCGTTTTGCAAATTCATCCCACGGGCCAGATTGGAACCTTTGGCGGGCCAGTTTTGGCCCCCGGGCCGCATGTTTGACACCCCTGAATTAAAGCATTAAACATGTAAAATAAAAACCAATAATTCTCTCTCTGTTTTCTTATTGACACAGGACTGACTGGACCAACCTTTAGTCACACAGCTACAGCACACATGGGATCTAGACGTCTGTCCTAGAGGATAGCGAGTTCAGGGGTCTTGGTTTGGGGAAAATAATTGGGCAACAGACACACAGGACTATATAGCCAAAGCCAGGCCAAATTCATCTAAGTAGCAGACAGATAAGACATAAACTCGGCAGTTAGTGAGTCCAGTGAGGCCACAGAAGCACTGACCGGGCCAAACAGTATGTTGACATGTTTTCACATCCACAACACGCCAGGGGATATGTGGGGTCTGTTGTGAGACTGAGATGTGAGACTGCACTGATATGGACTTGAATTCTCTCTGTGGCCCCTCACATGCCAGCCAAAAAGAAGTCTGAAGCAGATGTAATACAAGTCATTAAAAGGGATTTGGCCAAAATGAGTAATAACCCTCTGATGAAAAAACATAGAAAGACTAAGAGTAGGTAGATGGTTATCTGAGCTGTCTGCAACGCTCCCTTTGGAGAGAATGACTTATACAATAAAATATGAACAATAGAATTTATATCAGATCTGGGATTGTTTCACTGTGTACATAGCAAGAATAAACATATGACAAGACAAGCGAAAATAAGACAAGGTAAGATAAGGTAAGGTAAGGTAAGGTAAGGTAAGGTAAGGTAAGGTAAGATAAGATAAGATAAGATAAGATAAGATAAGATAAGATAAGATAAGATAAGATAAGATAAGATAAGACGGTAAAATAAGATAAGATAATATAAGATAAGATAAGATAAGATAAAATAAGATACGATAAAATAAGATAAGACAAAATAAGATAAAAAAAGATAAAAATAAGGTAAGACAAGATCAGATAAAATAAGATAAGACAAGGTAAGATAAGATAAGATAAGATAAGATAAGATAAAATAAGATAAAAATAAGATAAGACAAGATCAGATAAAATAAGATAAGACAAGGTAAGGTAAGATAAGATAAGATAAGATAAAATCAGATAAAAATAAGATAAGACAAGATAAGATAAAATAAGATAAGACAAGGTAAGATAAGATAAGATAAGATAAGATAAAATAAGATAAAAATAAGATAAGACAAGATAAGATAAAATAAGATAAGATAAAAATAAGATAAGACAAGATAAGATAAAATAAGATAAGACAAGACAAGATAAAATAAGATAAAATAAAATAAGATAAGACAAGATAAGATAAAATAAGATAAGGTAAGACAAGATAAGATAAGATAAAATAAGACAAGATAAATTAAGATAAGGTAAGACAAGACAAGATAAGATCAGATAAAATAAGACAAGATAAAATAAGACAAGATAAGATAAAATAAGATAAGATAAGATAAGATAAGATAAGATAAGATAAGATAAGATAAGATAAGATAAGATAAGATAAGACTTTATTGATCCCACCATGGGGATATTTCACATTTGACAGCAGCAACCTACAACACACCAGTGCAAGAGAAAGACAAGTAGAAAAAAAACAAAACAAAAAACATGAGAAATGAAATATAAAAGAAAATGAGAAATGTGGTATTGATATAAATAGTTACATATAAATAGATAACTAGAATTAAACATTTTTGAAATTTAAATAGTGGTAATAGGCATGACACATATGATGGATGTATAACATGTAAACAGTAGCCATCTGCAGAGTTCAATTCAACAGAAATGTCCTTTTTTTAATTGATTAATTTATTTGTCCTAAATAAAATAGAATATGATTTCCTAATGTTATCCCCAACCACAAAATGAAACAAATACGGGTGGGGGATGGAAGTGGGATTGTTTGATTTGTTTGTTCAACACATGTAATTGTGCTTTCTTGTTATGTGTGAAAATAATAAAAAGAATGTTGTTAAAAAAAAAAAAAGTGATTTTACACATTTGTATGATGAAAGGATTTGTGTCATTTGTTTGGTAAGACACTGTGTCGATAAACCTTGTGGCAAAAACAGACATTTTTCAAAAAGCAACATGACGGATTGAGACTGTTGCTGGTTTTATGAATGGCTTGAATATACCATTAAATGTTGTGTTTTAAATAACCATTCCTCTGATAGAAGAGCTCCTGTTTATGCTGAGTCCTGTGAACTCAACCCATTTTTTCTGACTTGTTAAGCACCAAAGGAAAACTATATTAAAAAATACAATATTACCCATAACTCCTTTAAAAACAGTCAGCCAGTATCATTTTTTAAACTGTGCAGAGGATTAATGAAAGTCATTAAGAGTCTCTTTATATAGCTTCTGTGGCCTGAAGCCAGTCAGCCAATGTGCAGGCAATCCAGCCAAAGCAGCAGTAACTGACCAAAGCCAGGCTGCCAGATGACATGCCCCCACCATGCCTTCACATCCACAACACACTGGGGATCTATGAGGACAGTTGGGGCAGACAAGGTGAGAGCCTCGATATTCACTGCTGAGAGAGAGGCAGTAATTGGCCAAAAGACAGAAACACACTGGATTTCATCATCTTCATCTTTTATCGGCGGTGCAGTTTGGGTCAGTCTAGATGCCATTTCGGTTTCCAGTCACTCAGCTACAGACCGAAACAACCCCCAGGAACCAAAAGCACGTACTGATCTAAACTGTTCCATAGCTGTTGAACCACTTATCCTACCTACAGGGTGGGGAAGCAAAATTTACAATGAACATTTAGTTGTTTTTTCTCAGCAGGCACTACGTCAATTGTTTTGAAACCAAACATATATTGATGTCATAATCATACCTAACACTATTATCCATACCTTTTCAGAAACTTTTGCCCATATGAGTAATCAGGAAAGCAAACGTCAAAGAGTGTGTGATTTGCTGAATGCACTCGTCACACCAAAGGAGATTTCAAAAATAGTTGGAGTGTCCATAAAGACTGTTTAGAATGGAAAGAAGAGAATGACTATGAGCAAAACTATTACGAGAAAGTCTGGAAGATACTATTAAAGAAGAATGGGAGAAGTTGTCACCCCAATATTTGAGGAACACTTGTGCAAGTTTCAGGAATTGTGTGAAGGCAGTTATTGAGAAAGAAGGAGGACACATACTGTAGAATAAAAACATTTTCTATTATGTACATTTTCTTGTGGCAAATAAATTCTCATGACTTTCAATAAACTAACTGGTCATACACTGTCTTTCAATCCCTGCCTCAAAATATTGTAAATTTTGCTTCCCCACCCATATATACTGAACAACAAAAGAAACGCAAGTTTTGGTTGTTAATTTAGGCAAGAGTTCAGCTGTCCTGTTGAGTTGTCAACTGAGATACACATTACAATAAGTGAGTTGTAACCATTGGAGCATGTGTGTTTGCAGGCAAACACGACCTCGAGTGGTGTCGAGCACGTGTACAAAGTATCGGAGGTGCGGTACATTTTGAGTGATATGGTAGTGGGAGCAACAAATGGGAGTGGCAATTCCCTTTGTTTATCCGGGGGCTATAAAAAGAAATGGTAAGATTCAAAAGTTACTGCATTACCACGATGCCTCACCTTTACGATAATCTGAGAGAACGCGCCATTGGTATGCTTGATGCTGGTTTAACGGCTCGCAACGTTGCCAGACGTCTGCAAGTGCACGAGTCCACCATCAGTAGGCTGAGGACACGATTCCGTGACACAGGGACCACTCGGGACAGACCAAGATCCGGAAGACCACGTGTGACCACCCGTAATCAGGATCGCCATATTCGCTTGGCTCATCTCCGTGACCGTCAACTCAGTGCTACAAGGACAGCAAGAGAGACCCCTGTACTGCCAGTGTAAATGTCACAGCTGGATATAAATATCTCATATGAAACCAATATTCATAATAAAACTCCCATATAAACCAATACCGAAACATACTTGCGTTTCTTTTGTTGTTCGGTGTATGTAACTAACACTGGGATAATGCAGTTTCCTAGCATTTATGAGCCATCAAATGTGTGTTATTTGGATGTTAAGAGGCTCTGTTGTAAACATGGAAATACTATAATCTTCTGCAACATTGATTCATCAGTAAAACCTATTTAATTTAACCCATAAAGACGTAAACATCCACTGGTGACCAACAGCATCTGCTGATATGAAATATTTAATACCTGCTGATCCACTAATCCTATCAATACATGTAAATAATTGGTGTAAAATAGTTTGTTTTGTTTGGAATCTATATTTAACCCTATAACACCAAATGTATCATATTTGATACATGAGTTTTGAAGCCCTCTACATGATCAGTGTGATATTTTTTCTTCTTCATGATTCTGATGTATACAATTAGATACATGCAATACACAGATAATCCACTAGGGGGGAGGAATTCGTTCACCAGAGGCCTTTCCAGTGACACTACAAGACTGTCATTAATGAGGATGGGGGCAAAACTTTGACAATTTTGAAAAGGAATTACCAATTTGTTAGATTTGTTTATGTTATGTTTTGTTTGTTCAAAAATAATATTTGATAGGGGTGTGTATTGGAAACAATCTGGCGATACGGTACAAATCCCAATACTAGGATCATGATACGATATATCACGATATATCATGATAGTGTAAAAAAGGCCATTTTTTTTGTTTGTTTCTTTTTTTTTTTTTAAATGGTTATTTCCTTGAAGAACTGAATTCCACCAGAAATATGCACAAATACTAAACACAGTTTTATTTGATCAGAACAGGATCTAATGCTATATCACAAAATTTTCCTGTGTTCAAACTTAAATTATGTTTTACAGACATTACAATTTAAGATCCTGTTCAAATGTTCATATTCCATTAGTTCAGAACTAATGTCAGAACATTATTTTTGTGCAATCCTAACAACGGAACTAACATTATTTAGGAAAAGAGCATTAAATAATAATGAACAAAAAATGAACCTCCATAATATCTGCATTTAAATAAATACCTAAAAATATCAATACAGTATTGTGAAATGAAATAATAATAATAATAATAATAATAATAATAATAAACTTTATTTGTATAGCACTTTCATACAGAAATTGTAGCCCAAAGTGCTTCACATTGATTGAAAAAATACAATATTAAAATACATTAAGATTTGATTATACATCAAGAAATAAAATGAAATTTGAGAGAAATACAATAAAATAAAAATAAATATAAAAACAGCACACATTAAAATATTTGATTATGCATAGAATTTTTGAAGTGCAAGAAATAAGATGAAATTTGAAATACAATAAAATAAAAAATAAAAACAGAAATACAATAAAATAAAATAAAAATAAAATATATCGCGATATATTGCAGAACCAATATTTTCTTACACCCCTAATATTTGAGCATTGAGACCTGATGTATCACATATGATACAAAATTGAAACTCATACATGGAAAACGATATTTGAAGAAATGTTTTTTTGGTTGTTAAGGAGGAGCAATAAAGGCTCCAGATTCCAACAACTGGAATTTTCTGTCAGTGATTTAATGGTTCAGGCTTTATAGGGTTAAGACTACAATCCCATTTGATGCTTTGACAATGTATACAGGGGCCATGACGCAGAACATTCAAACTAAAAGAGACAAATATTTAATGAGAGTATTACTTATTGGAGGGAAAATAAGCTCTGACAAGGAAGTGGATATAACCAGATGCACCACAACTTGGGGGTTAAAAGTAATCAATGAAATTTATGTAATGGAGAAACTGTCCTTTTCATGAAAAGTAAAGGAGGATCAATTTATGGGAATGTGGTCAAAATAGATTGTATATACCACCCCACTGAGGCCAGATTTAACTTAACTGGAAGTGACAAGTTATATTTGTACTGGATGAATGTAATGGAGTTGACACTTGTGTGGATTTTGAAATAAGAATAGTGAAAATAAGGGGGTAAATGTCACATCTTTTTGTTCTATTTAACAAAATATATCAAAAAAAGGGAAGATTTGTTTCAAGAAGAGTTGTTTTTATAGATAATATAGGGAATGTATTTATGTTAAATTTCAAGCTTTACAATTGTTGATATACAAATGTGCTTAGTTGTTTTTTTTGTTTTTGTTTTGTTTTACTCTGTTGTAGGAAAAAATACAATCATATTAAAAAAAAAAATACAGTTTGTCATCTTTTCGTGGTCATCAGATATGACCCATTTGGATGTTCAGAGGCTCCGTAGTGTCATGTCTGCTCCCAGACTGTGTCTGTCTTTTCTGTTTTGTCTGTCATTTCCTGTTTTATTTTGTTAAGTTTCCCTCATGTGTCATGTCTGGTGTCTTTACTTCCCCTCCTTGATTGTTTCACCTGCTCCTGATTACCTGACTCCTCCCTGATTATCTCCACCTGTGTCCTATTGTCTTCCCTCCCTCTTGTGTATTTAAACCCTGTGTTTTCCCCTGTTCCTTTGCCAGTTTGTGTTCTACCTTTGTGTGCTCACTTACCAGCGTTTTTGGATCCCTGTCAGTCTGTCTGCCTGTTTTGACCCGTTTTGCCTTCCGACCACCGATCCTGCCTGTTCCTCGTCTGCCTGCTCGTCTGGTTCTGACCTGGTTCGTGTTTCGAATTCTGATTCCGCCTATTCCCTGATTACCTCAGCCTCCAACGTGTTACCTTGTGTTTCGACCCTTGCCTGGACCCTGACCGTGAGTAGCCTTTCCCTCATGTCCCGTTGCCTCCTGAATTGCCCTCCTGTGTATGACCTGGCTTGTTTTTTGACTATCCTGTTTTGCCCTAGTCGGGGTGTTGACGGGAATCCTCCGGCTCAGCCGTGCTGACCATCCATATTCCCCGCTCACAGCCCGGACGAAGAGTCCAGTATCACACGCCTTCACAGACGTGTTAACTATTTTGTGCTGTGTTTTTACTACTGTGATTGTGTTTAATAAACACTCTCAATTGGTCATCTGCGTTCTGGTCTTGCATTTGGGTTCAGCCTTTGTACTAGTCCCATTACACGTAGTGAACGTGGGAACACCGTCATCTTCTACAACATTGATTCACTAGTAAAACCCATGGAGTTTGATAAATGACAGTGAATAGAGATGCTTGTTTTATGTTCTGCTATTGGTATCTTAACTAAAAAATTCACTTTTTTTTTTCTGTTTTCTTTTTCTCATATAATAACATTGAATTTTAATTTTTGAGTTTTAATGAACATTTAAATAAAATATAGGAAAATATATGATTTACAGTGAAAAATGCCAAATAAAGAGGATATTATTATAATAAACGGGGATAACTCACTTAAGAGAAAAAATTCATTAGGGAACTGCCACAAAAGGAACACTGGGTCTTTATGGGTTAACAAATGACAGTGGTTAGATACTAGTTCTTATATTCAGTTGGTGATATATTTTGCTGTTTTCTCTGTTTTAATATAATAACCATTGAAATGTACACTGAGCTTGTATGAATACCTATATGGTCATTAAATTAAATATAACAAAATACATAATTTTCCATGACAAACACAAATACAGAGGATAATATAAAATAACTGGCGATCATTTGGGAAAAGGTTAAATGTAGAACAAAATTCATGTGGAAATTGCCACAAAATGAGCTTTAGGTCTTACAGTGTTAACCCATGTTTAGTGAAAAGTACCTTTTCTCTTTGGGAAATCCTGAATAATAATCCTGACAGATTTACATATGAATTGTGTTTTTGCTTCTCTACTTTTTAGATTTGCTTGCAGCTAGCCTGTCGTCCATTTCCAGATTTTTTTTTTTTTTATTGTAAGATTCATATACTCTGCTGCTCAGATTCTTTTGACTCTGTTAAATCTATCTAGGATTCTAATCTGGAAAAATTCCTTCCAACAGATCTATGGGATGAGACCTTGCTCTGGGTGTGCAGATCCTGTATTCATGCCAAACATGGCTTTACTCCATTTGAGATTCGACATTACACCCGCTACATCAAAGCTCCAATTGCAAAAATATTTTAAGGCGGCGTCTCTGTCCTGTGATTAGTGGTGAGGAACCCTGACAAATTATAAACACATGTTCTGGCTTTTCCCATCCTTACGTAAATATTGGACTGAGATCTTTGACACTTAATCTAATGTGTAAAATGAGAATCTCACTCCTAATGCTATTACGGCATTATTTAGGGTGTCATCCTCTCCACCTAATCTGTCTTCGTCTGAAAAAGGCATGATAAGATTCTCTATTGGCTAGGACGTTGACGTTGTTAAAACGGAAATCCCCAGCTCCGCTTACTCATACAGCGCTTCAGAGGTGTGCTATATTTTCTTAAAACTAGATAAGATTAGATAGTCATTATCTATTCCCTTTAATCAATCTGAACCGACTTGGAAACCTTTTTTATACATGTGAAGAATTTCGCCTTTCCACTGATCCTACACTAACATTTTTTCTTAGTTGTTATACTGTCACCTTGCTTATTGTTCTAATTTATCATCATTGTATGCTTTATAGATTTAATTTATGTCTGTACCACAGTTGGGGTTTTTATTACCCCGTCCTCCGAAGGGGAGGCAAAGGGTATTGTTTTTGGTTCAGTTTGTTTGTTTGTTTGTTTGTTTACACTCTAGCAGCAAAACTATTGGTTGAATTCATACCAAATTGGGTTTATATCAGTGGTTCCCAACCTTTTTTGGCTCGTGACCCCATTTTAACATCACAAATTTCTGGCGACCCAAGATGGAGACTTTTTTTTTTTTTGCTATAATTAATTTGTTTTTGATCATGTGACAGTTTGCTATGCTATGTTGCAAATAAACGCTCATTTTAGACAACATATAGACTATATAATGTAAATTAGTATGGACAGAGGCAGAAAAGCCAGCTTTTATGTATTATGTTTGACTCTCTCAACTCACCATATGTTTTTATTAGGTTTTTTGTTTTTTTTTGTTATCAATTACTACAAATTTCAGGTGACCCTATTTGAATTCCCACGTGGGGTCCCGACCCCAAGATTGAAAAACACTGGTTTATATATTACCAGTGACCCAGAATAGATCTCATTACATTGTGGGAAAAGTAGGTTATAGATACATTTTTTTGAATGAATTGTTCAAATCTTTTTTTTTTTTTTTCATTTACTTATAATGGGCAATATTTCAGTGTCTGTACCAGCAGAAGTATTGGTTGAATTCATACCAAATTGGGTTTATATCAGTGGTTCCCAACCTTTTTTGGCTCGTGACCCCGTTTTAACATCATAAATTTCTGGCGACCCAAGACGGAGACTTTTTTTTTTGCTAAAATTAATTTGTTTTTGATCATGTAACAGTTTGCTATACTATGTTGCAAATAAACGTTCATTTTAGACGACAATTAGACTATATAATGTATATTAGTATGGACGGAGGCAGAAAAGCCAGGTTTTATGTATTGTGATTGTCTCTCTCAACTCACCATATGTTTTTATTCATTAGTTTTTTGGTTTTTTTATCAATTACTACAAATTTCAGAAAACCCCATTTGAATTCCCACGTGGGGTCCTGACCCCAAGGTTGAAAAACACTGGTTTATATATTACCAGTGACCCAGAATAGATCTCATTACATTGTGGGAACAGTAGGTTAAAGATAAAATTTTTAATGAATTTTTCAAATCTTTTTTTCTTTTTTCCCATTTACTTATGATGGGCGATATTTCAAATGTCTGTGGCAGAAAAACTATTGGTTGAATTTATACTAAATTGAGTTTATAGATTGCCAGTGACCTAGAATAGACCTCATTACATTTTGGGAAAAGTAGGTTAAAGTTTCAATTTTTATGAATTAAAAAAAAAAAAAATGTTTTCCCATTTATTTATAATGGGCCAAATTTCACATGTCTGTAGCAGTAAAACTATTGGTTGAATTCATACCAAATTGGTCTTATACATTGCCAGTGACCCAGAGTAGATGTGGTTACATTTTGGGAAAAGTAGGTTAAAGTTAAAATTTTTTATGAAATTTTTAAAATCTTTTTTTTTCCCATTTACTTATAATGGGCAGAAATTCACATGTCTGTAGCAGCAAAACTATTGGTTGAATTCATACCAAATTGGGTTTATAGATTATTAGATATATTTCAGGATGTGTAAGTCAAAGTTCACATTTTTTATGAATAAAAAAAAAATACAAAATTCTCCCATTCACTTATAATGGACAAAATTTCAAATGTCTATAAAAACATCAATTTTGTTTAACTTCACTTCACATTTGGCACATATATATATATATATATATATATATATATATATATATATATATATATATATATATATATATATATAAAAGCAATTAATGTGGTGACATCACCAAACGCATAGACATGATGACATCAGCTGGATCAATGCCAAAATCCGCTACAATACGTGCAAGGGGCGGGGTTTGTTGTGCCTGGTACCACTTATTTCAATTTGTTTATTACTTGTGATTGCAGTTTGTTATACTGCATAGCCTGCAAATACAGTTTCAACTAAGGTAACGCTATAGCTCACAGGTGTCAAACGCATGGCCTGGGGGCCAAATCCGGCCTGCCAAAGGGTCCAGTCTGGCCCTTGGAATGAATTTGTGAAATGCAAAAGTAGATATTAAGAAATTAAGAATCATTTTAGTTCAGGTTCCACATTCAGACCAATTCAATCTCCAGTGGATCAGACCAGTAAAATACTATCATAATAACATAGAAATAATGACAACTCCACATTTTTCTCTTTGTAAATGTAAATATTTTCATGTATTTACACTAAAACAATGTATAATTTCGCAAAAAATGCGAATAACCTAAACAAATGTGAAGAACCTGAAATGTCTTAAGAAAAATAAGTGCAATTTTAACAATATTCTGCCTGATACTAAATGTTTTGTGTTTTTGTAGATCTACTGTGATCTGTACGTTATAATGAACATGTGGAAATGAAAAAAACTGAGGCAGAATATTATTAAAATTACACTTATTCTTTCAGTTTGTTCAAGTTATTCACATTGTTTGTGAGGATAGGTTGTAGATGTGAACATTTTCATTGTTTAATTTTACTTTTTTCACTGTGAAATATAGAGAAAAGTTTGGAGTTGACATTCATATATTATATTATATTATTATGTTATTATTTTACTGGTTTGGCCCACTGCAGATCAAATTAAGCTGAATGTGGCCCCTGAAGTAAAATGAGTTTGACACCTGCGCTATAGCTGATGGAGCCCCAATATTAACCCTTTCATGCAGAAATTATGAGAACCTCAGTCAAGATTTTTTTCTTGAGTGTTTTTATTCCTCTATAGGCATGAAAAAAAACAAAACAATGTGATTTAATTTTTTTAATGAACCTATTTTTCATGGAATTACAAAAATGTCCACTCAGCAGGACATTTAATTTTAGAAGCAAAGAAACATGTATTTACTAAAATACTATGAGGCAAAGACATTTTTAATACTGCTAATTTGATGTTTTCTCACATTTTAACAATATCTGCATATAGATAATATGGAAAAAAACAAAACAAAAGAAAACTGTTAATTACAGTTTAATATCAATTAGCTTTTTTTTTTTTTTTTTTTTTACAGTCAAACATGTTAGTGCAGATCAGATTTATCTAGAACAGCTAATTTACAGTAATGGTATGAATTACAGTGTATGGGATGATACATAAGCGTCCACTGTGTTGGCTGATATGGAACTAAAACAACAACATCCATAAATACACTGAACAAAAATATAAATGCCCCACTTTTGTTTTTGCTCCCATTTTTCATGAGCTGAACTCAAAGATCTAAAACTTTTTCTGTGTACACACAAGGTTTATTTCTCTCAAATATTGTTCACAAATCTGTTAAAATTTGTGTTAGTGAACACTTCTTCTTTGCTGAGATAATCCATCCACCTCACAGGTGTGGCATATCCAGATGCTGATTAGACAGCAGGATTTTTGCACAGGTGTGCCTTAGGCTGGCCACAATAAAAGGCCACTCTAAAATGTGCAGTTTTATCACACAGCACAATACCACAGATGTCACAAGTTTTGAGGGAATATGCAATCGGCATGCTGACTTCAGGAATCTCCACCAGAGCTTTTGCCTGTGAATTGAATGTTCATTTCTCTACCATAAGCCATCTCCAAAGCTGTTTCAGAGAATTCATGAAGAAGACTGTGCGAGGAAAATGGTGGTCACACCAAATACTGACTGGTTTTCTGACCCCCCTGGACCACCCAATACAGTAAAAGTGCACATTTTAGAGTGGCCTTTTATTGTGGCCAGCCTAAGTCACACCTGTGCAATAATCCTGCTGTCTAATCAGCATCTTGATCTGCCACACCTGTGAGGTGGATGGATTATCTCAGCAAAGGACAAAGGAGAAGTGCTCACTAACACAGATTTAGACAAATTTATGAACAATATTTGAGAGAAATAGGCCTTTTGTGTACATAGAAAAAGTTTTAGATCTTTGAGTTCAGCTCATGAAAAATGGGAGCAAAAACAAAAGTGGGGCATTTATAATTTTGTTCAGTGTGCAGGGTGGGGAAGCAAAATTTACAATGAACATTTTGTTGTTTTTTCTCAGCAGGCACTACGTCAATTGTTTTGAAACCAAACATATATTGATGTCATAATCATACCTAACACTATTATCCATACCTTTTCAGAAACTTTTGCCCATATGAGTAATCAGGAAAGCAAACGTCAAAGAGTGTGTGATTTGCTGAATGCACTCGTCACACCAAAGGAGATTTCAAAAATAGTTGGAGTGTCCATAAAGACTGTTTATAATGGAAAGAAGAGAATGACTATGAGCAAAACTATTACCAGAAAGTCTGGAAGATACTATTAAAGAAGAATGGGAGAAGTTGTCACTCGAATATTTGAGGAACACTTGCGCAAGTTTCAGGAAGCGTGTGAAGGCAGTTATTGAGAAAGAAGGAGGACACATAGAATAAAAACATTTTCTATTATGTACATTTTCTTGTGGCAAATAAATTCTCATGACTTTCAATAAAGTAATTGTTCATACACTGTCTTTAAATCCCTGCCTCAAAATATTGTAAATTTTGCTTCCCCACCCTGTATACAAGAGAACCCCCTTAAACAGCTGTCCACTGTAGTGATCACTATGCACGAAAGGGTTAAGCCTTTACAATACTAGAGACATGCCGGAGAAAAAAAATAAATACAAACAAAAAAGACTTCATGTGATAAAATGGAAAAATATTTATAGCCATGAAATTCTTTGCAAAAGCTAAAAGAGTACACAGACTACAGTATGATGTCTATGATGTCATGTAGCCCCACCACTGCACTAGAAATGTGTCCAATTGAACCATTACCTTCCAGACGTGTGTTTCTTTTTTTTTTTTTTGGACATCTGGACCTCTTGCTCTCTCATAAGAACACTTGACACTGTTGCATGTGTTCCTTGATGTCCTTTTGAAGAGCAAGCCCAAATATAGAGCAGCTAAGGGGATTTGGACCAGGTTTGAGACACCGCATGTGATCGTTGAGTGCATGCAAAGAGTGTCAGTGTATATGTGTGTCGGGTGGGTTAGTGGATGTGTGTTGTTGGCCCCAGGGAGCCGAGCTCAGACCAAATTACCTGTCAGGGGTTGACATCACCTACCCCCCAGCCAACCATACACAGAGGACAACTGGGCCCTGCTCCAAGGCTCCTGTGATCTGTCAGCTCAACTAGCTTCTTCTTCCCTCTCTAGCTCTAACTATCTTCTTTTTCTTTCTTTCTTTCTTTCTTTCTTTCTTTCTTTCTTTCTTTCTTTTTCTTCATATATGTCATAATATCAGAACGCTTTCTGACAAAAAAAGGTACCCAATGTCTCCCTCTGGTGCTAGTTAATATTGCAGCCTGCTGACACCACACAATACAGGGTGGGGAAGCAAAATTTACAATATTTTGAGGCAGGGATTGAAAGACAGTGTATGACCAATTAGTTTATTGAAAGTCATGAGAATTTATTTGCCACAAGAAAATTTACATAATAGAAAATGTTTTTATTCTATGTGTCCTCCTTCTTTCTCAATAACTGCCTTCACACGCTTCCTGAAACTTGCGCAAGTGTTCCCCAAATATTCGGGTGACAACTTTTCCCATTCTTCTTTAATAGTATGTTTAAGAAAGTCGACATTGCTGTGTGATGTTCTATTGGTAGCATGTTCTAAAACGCCCCAAATAGCAGAATCCAGAGGGTTTAGATCTGGGCTAGAAGGCGGCCATAAACATGATTCCCAAAAATTGCTAAAGTTGGATTTGTTGCTGTTGTCAACAAGTGTTTTGGTGTTCTTGTGTAAGATTTTAACTTCAAATCATATTTTACTGCATTTCTAACGGTCTTGTTGTCTACCTGAAGTTCAATTGCCATTTTTCTCATGGATTTGGTTGGATCCTTTAGGATTTTGGATTTGAGAGCTTTAATAAAAGCTTTGGTACGTTTTTTGTTGCTTCCTCCACTTCCAGACTTTCTCGTAATAGTTTTGCTCATAGTCATTCTCTTCTTTACATTATAAACAGTCTTTATGAACACTCCAACTACAGTCTACTCTCGTTAAACCGCCCGCCGTTATACCGCCATTTTCGCTCACCGCCGACCAAAACCATTGCACAAAAATCCCCAATGCATTATTCCATTAGCTACCGCCATTTCCGCCCATCGCCATCCGCCAGCCCAGTTCCATGCACAAACAACACTTATACCATTGATTTCCTGACCGTTATACCACCAGCGTGATTGCCATCGAGTACACATAAATTTTAACAACGCACTGAAACAAACGCGCCAGACGCTGATCGCGACAAGCTACGAGTAGGTCTACGGAACGGCCACCGTTCATTTATCGCAGAACACTCAGTAGGTCAGGATGTCGGGAAGAGGACGTGGGATTAAGCCAAAGCCTCAAGATGATGGGGTGTCATTTCCCGACACGGTATAATAATGCTTAAAATGTTTCCCCACTTTAAATGATCCCTTACAACATAACAGAATCAAGATTTATTTAGAAACGCAATTAGAACGGGTTAACGGAGGCAGCATAGACATCATATAGTAAAGACATGCACATTATGGACGCAACCCGTTGTAACGCCATTTTCGCTATACCGCCAATTTGGCCGTGAACGGAAGTTGGCGGTGTAACGAGAGTAGACTGTATTTTTGAAATCTCCTTTGGTGTGATGAGTGCATTCAGCAAATCACACACTCTTTGACGTTTGCTTTCCTGATTACTCATATGGGCAAAAGTTTCTGAAAAGGTATGGATAATAGTGTTAGGTATGATTATGACATCAATATATGTTTGGTTTCAAAACAACTGACGTAGTGCCTGCTGAGAAAAAACAACTAAATGTTCATTGTAAATTTTGCTTCCCCACCCTGTACACTCATGCACACACACACTTCGGGGATCTTATAAATGCTGGTGTCTCCCTCATACACCTGAAGGTACACATATGAGGCATTCCTATATCCTCATATCCTAAGAATCAGGCTCCATATCTGCATGTCACTATCACCCCTTACATTACAAACACTCCACCGTATATTGCCCTCAAACCACCTCTCACACACACACACACACACACACATCAACACACATAATTGAAAATGAATGCCACTCTTAAGCATACCCACACACAGGATGATAACCAATTTCCCCCTACCATGTCCGTGTGGCTCCCCAACACACACCTCCTGTGACCCCCTACGGTCACCAGAGAGTGAGAAAATGGAGCCTGAACCAACATGTCTGATTATGCTGTACTTGTCAAAACAGCAATAGGAGGCATGGAATGAAGCTGAATGTTCTCAAGACTCCTCTCTCAAGGTCACAAATTTTTCAACTAGACCTCCTACGGGGAAAAGATTTGACTGACTGCTCGCCGCTCCTACAATATGTTATGTGTAAAATGTATTTTGAAACACTACGGACCAAAGTCAAACACGGTGATCACTGCGTTTAGTTCTGCAGCAGATGTGCTATAAATGTTCCAACAGTTCCATATTTTCCTCCGAGTAACTTACTGCACTCACTGCACGGTTAGTATACAAGAAAGATTAATGCATCATATATTATACTCTATCTGGACTCTTGCTCTGGAAACTATGAACCTGTCAATCATGTCACATGCCATCACCATGTCCTGTGGTCTGACAGACATGTAATTTGTCTGGGAACTGCCAACTTGCATCATATTGGTTTTAGTCCTTTTCTGTCAATCTCTACTAAAAAAATACATGTTGATTTTTATACCCTATATCACAAACAGTATATATATTTTAAACAGAATGTATAAGAAGAAGTGCATGCTCCAAATGACTATATGCTATGTTTAACGATGATTCCAAAAGACATTTCTAGTAGAATGAACCTTTGATGAACCCTTTCATGCATAGTGGTCACTACAGCGGACAGCTATTCTACAGCTGTTCTCTTATATATTCATGGATTTTGTTGTTTTAGTTCCATATCAGCCAACACAGTAGACAGTTACGTATCATCCCCATAGACCGCAATTCATACCATTACTGTAACTTTGCTGTTCTTGATAAACCTGATCTGCACTAACATGTTTGAGTTTAAATTAATCCTTTCGTGCACAAATTATGAGAACCTTAGTCAAGATTTTTTTCTTCAGTGTTTAGCCATGAAAAAAACAATGCGATCGAGGTTTTTTTTTTATATGGAGTCACAAAAATATCCGTCCATTTAATTTTTGAAGTAAAGAAACATGTCTTTAAAACCCAATATCAGAAAGTGATATGAAAACAATGAAATAAAAACATTTTTAATGCTGCTAATCTGATGTCTTCTCACATTTTAACATATTCTAATGCTAGTAATTACTCACTTCATGGAGATAATATGCAAAAAAAACCCAAACCTTCTTGTCTAACAAATAACAATTGATTTACACTCAAACATGTTACTGCAGATCAGGTTTATCAAGAACAGTAAAGTTACAGTAATGATCTGAATTACAGTGTATGGGATGGTGCATAAGCGTCCACTGTGTTGGCTGATATAGAACTAAAACAACAAAACCCATTAATACACAAGAGAACCGCTGGAGAATAACTGTCCAGTGGAGTGGACAGTGCATGAAAGGGTTAATTGCTTGTTTTTGTTATTAGACTGTAATTAAGTTTTTTTGTTTTTTTTTTAACAAAAAGGTTTTTTTTTTTGCCTATTATCTCCATGAAGTGAGTAGTGACTAGTATTAGAGTATGTTAAAATATGAGAAAACATCAGATTAGGTAAAAATGTTTTTATTTCATAGTTTTCACCCACTATATCAGTAAATACATGTTGAAAGTAAAATACAATTAAATGAAAATGTTTCTTTGCTTCAAAAATTAAACTTATGGTACCCAGCTGCAACTCCATGAAAAATACGTTCATAGGAAAATTTTCAGTCGCATTTTTCATGCCTAAAGAGGAATGAAAACACTCAGGAAAAAATCTTGATTAACCCTCCAGTATCCAGGTGCGCCTTTTAGGCACACTTTGCACTTTGTTTTAAAAAACTTCACATTATTTTTCACAATTTAAATAAGGTTAGAATTCAAAAGTTGTTCATTTTTGCATGATCTTTAAAATTCTGGCCACCAACTAAAATTTGCACATTGTAAACAAAAGAAAATTACAAGACTAGCATCTGTTTCCCAAGTGTGCCTAAAACGCACTATTCCTTCCATTTGATATGTATGATTAGAGCTGACCTTGATTTACAAAAATAAAATCAAATTAGAGCAGAAAAATAAATCAATATATAATATTTAATAGTTTGATTTGTAGGTGTGCATTTTACGCACACTTGGTGACAGATGCTTGTATTTTTCAACATTTGACCTAGCGCCAAAAATAATAATTCAAATTAACCAATGTTGGAGTTAATCATTGACATATGCCAGGATGAAAAAATTAAATAATATGTGATCCACTTTTTATGTAGGATATTGAAAAAATATATATTTTGTGTGTTTTTTTGTATTAAAAAATGGTTTGTTTACATTACAAACACAGCATTTAAAGGGTTAAAAAATGTGACAATTATTGAGTATTTGGTATTTTTATTTACGGCTCAAATTGATGAAATAGAAAAAAGTGTAAAAGAATTAAAAACAAACTGTATGAAAATTTTTTTGACATTATTCCACAAGTGTGCTAAAAAGGCACACTTGGTGCTTAGTAAGGGCCTTGCTGGACGGGATACCAGAGGGTTAAGGTTCTCATAATTCATACATGAAAGGGTTAAAAATATTACAGGATATCCCCTTTACATACATTAAACAAGTGGTGCCAGGCACAACAAATCCCACCCCTCGCACATATTTCACCCCTTTTTAGGAAGTAAATGAGAAGATTTTGAAAATTTGAACTTCGACATACTGTTCCCAAAATGTAATGAGATCCATTCTGGGTCACTGGCAATCTATAAAGTCAATTTCATATGAATTTAACCAATAGTTTTGCTGCTACAGACATGTCAAATTTCGTCCATTATAAGTAAAGATTAAAAAAATTCATAAAGAAATTCAACTTTGACCTACTGTTCCCAAAATGCAATGACATCCATTCTGGGTAACTGGTAATCTATAAACCAAATTTGGTAGGAATTCAACCAATAGTTTTGCTGCTAGAGGGTTAAAAAAACAAACAAACCAAGCCAAAACTACTACTTGAAGGGGTGCAGTAATAATCACATTTAAACTGTGGAGTGTAAAATGTTGTCTAAGTGTGATTAGTTTTGAACTTTGCATGTTAGCCTTGTAACAGAATGGTGATCCATCCTGGCAGTGTCACCCAGTGCAAGTTGAAAATGACTGAAAAGGCAGACTCACAACACAATAATGTAATCCAGGATGGATGAACATCAAAGCATTGTGTCAGTGCAGGCTAAGAAAACAAATTTGCCAATGATTTTTCTGTCAACTGCTTTTTGTGCAGAGCACCACCCTAAAAGGCTGCTGAATATGAAAGCCTAACATGAAATACATGAAAAAGAGGGAGATGCTTTTTCAAGGCAGTAGAGCAAAGGTTAACAAACACCTAAGCTTAATAGGGGATTTTTTGCAACACTGCTGATATTGCCTGATAAATCAACTCCCGCATGCACACAGCAATGCATCATCTGATTTATCCAAGCACCGTGAAAGACTGAAATTGCTTTTTTCCTGTGTGACAACATTCCTGCTCCATGCTGAAGGGCTTCTTTTAAGACCTAGAAGCTTCAGCCAGTTTTTTGATGTGTCAGGATTTCTATTTATTTGAGGTCCAGGCATGTAAAACCACCACAGGCTCACCCAAATGTAAATGCTCTCAATGCAACATAAACCCATTTCCAGTCAGGGACAGCCGGACTTAAAGTTATTTAGTGATGCTGTCAGGCGATTTATTCCTACTTGGTCCAATTTACATGGAGCTTTCTCTGTCTTGAGCTACACAGCTTTCTTGTTGAAATTGAATGTGTGTAGGGAAGATCTGTCCTTTTAAGCGGACTGGAGTTTCAGTATTGAGTCAAAGATTGACTAGCTGTCACCAGATATTGATTTCCTCTCGCCTACTTAGTTCATAGCAATAAGCCAAGGGTAAATCCCAGGGTACCACACAGTTCTAGCATGGACAGAAGCCTGCAAATCACTAATGCACTGTTTTCATCCTATTTTTATCCTGTGATGTAAAATCCATGTTGCACTAAGTAACTTTGAAATGTTGTCCCGATACTCATAACACTCATGACATCATTATTCAACTTCATATCCACATAAAGGTAAACTTTGGAGGAAGTAAGTGTAACACAGCCAAGGTAGAAGACTTTTTTTTTTTTTTCAAATCTCCTCTGAATAAACAACCATGTGCTTTATACATAAAGACGTTTTATGGCCCAAAGCAAAATGTGAGTAATTAAAGGTTTCTGACAGGATATGGGGGCCATTCCAGACACAGAAAGCTCACACGTCTCTCGATTATGATATTGCAGTATGTGTTAGCTGATTAGTGATCATGATTGTTAGGAGTGCAGTGATTAATCAGCTTTCTAAAAGAATAATGAGAGGATGCTTGTTAGCAAGCCAAACACCTGCAAGGGCAGACGCTCTCCGGTTGTGTATGTGTCATGTGTGTAAGTGTGTACGCTTGGACGTGGTCCAAGTGCACTACTAATACCTGTACTTGTTGCACCACAAATTAAACAACGTGACAGGGGTATCATTTCTTCATCCATGTAAATTTACATCTATTCTGTGGCATGTTTACAGCTTATTTCAATTTATGACCATGACTGTCAACCTATGCAGGTGCAGTTTTAGACAAAAGTAACACAAAAGTGGCAATGAAGTGATGAGCAAATAGACTTTTTCCTCCAATAATTGAATTTTATCTCCATTATAAGTACTGAACCCACCATCCACGGCTCCATGTCTTCATCCATCACTTGCTTGTCCTATATGGTGGTCATGACAGTCTAATAACTATTAAAGGTAGGACATGTATATTTTCTGCCATAATTTATAATTGTGCATTTTAATAATGCTAAGTTCTTTATGAAACAAGGTTACCTCAATTCCAAAAACAAACAAGTGGTGCCAGGCACAACAGACCTCACCCCCGCCCCTGCATGTATTGTAGCTTATTCTGGCATCGATCCAGCTGATGTCATCATGTCTATGTGTGTCCTTATGTCAGCATATCAATTGCCTCTATACATGTGCCAAGTCTGAAGTAAATTAAAACAAAATTGATGTTTTTATAGGTGTAAAATCTTGCCCATTATAAGTAAATAATTCATAAAAAATTCAGAAAAAATTTGGGCTTCGACCTACTTTTTCCAAAATGTAGTCAGATCTATTCTGGGTCGCTGGCAATCTATAAACTCAATTTGATATGAATTCAACCAATAGTTTTGCTGCTATAGAAAATTGAAATTTCACTCATTGTAAGTAAATGGAGAAAAAAAAAGATTTGAAAAATTCATTAAAAATTTGAACTTTGACCTACTGTTCCCAAAATGTGTTGACATCTATTCTGGGTCACTGGCAATCTATAAATCCAATTTGGTATGAATTCAACCAATAGTTTTGCTGCTAGAGTGTAAACAAACAAACAAACAAACTGAACCAAAAATAATACCCTTTGCCTGCCCTCATTTAAGGATGAGCGGACACAAGAAATATCAGATTCAAATACCTGAATGTAACACGGACCTAAGCCAACAACATGCAGAAATCAGTAATAACACTTTTTTTTTTTTTTTTTTTACCAAATATATCAAAAGTCTTATAGCTGGGGTACTAGTGAGCATGTAAAAACAATTTACATTTCTAAACTTCCACTTCAAATGGAAAAAGTGAATTGTTGAACAGGTCCAGATTGTTTGAATTTGTTTTGGGTTTTGTTAGTTGGTACAAGAATTTGATATACTGCAGTACATTTCAATAGTACCAAAATATATAGCATCCAAATAATTACTGAAGCACAGATGGATAGATGGATTACATGCTTATGATAACCATGTCTCTGGACAGTCTATCAAATGTATTTCACAAAATAAAAAAAATTAAAAAAAATCAGTGTCTCTGTTGAGACTGAAAAATGTTGAGAAAAATGAATCCAGTATCATTTTAAAATGGTTCAGTTTTTAGTGTTTTTCTTTGTAATTGACAACACAAATGCCCTCAATACTTGGACTCTTAATGTTTGTTTTTTTTTTTTTTTCAGTGTTGGGCACTGGATTGGAGCGTTGTTGGCACATAGTTTCCTAAGGAAAGCCCCTTTTCTGCATTGCTTCCCAGTGAATGTCAAAGCAGATTAGGGCCAATTCAGAGGGACAGTGGAGGGTGAAGGGGTGCATCTAACGTGCATCCTGGGTCGAGGCAGGCAGACCCCCTGCCGGGTGGCCTCGGCTGTTGTAACCTTTAATTACAGCTACATTGACAGGGTTGCAGATGGTCCAGCTGAAGAGGGATTAAAGACACTGGATAGCTCATATCTGTGTCTTCGCTCCCATACATTCCTGTATTCGTTAGTCAAATTATTTCATAGTGGCTCCCATTCTTTTTTTGCCCCCACTTCATTGTGTTTAGAAATGAGAGTTTATTCACAGTGTCACGGGTCTCATTTTAGAAGCAATTCAACATCTTTATAAGCTACACCTTCCCTCTTTCATTATGTTTGTAGCTAGGAATTGATTTTGCAAACTCATCAAATACAGCTTTAACTCTTCTTATTACTTGTTACCTCTGCCAGGAGGTATTGTGATCACTTTGCTTTGTGTGTGTGTGTTTGTGTGTTTGCGTGCGTGTTTGTTTGTTTGTTAGCAAGATAACTCAAAAAGTTAAGGACGGATTTTTATGAAATTTTCAGGAAATGTTGATACTGGCACAAGGAAGAAATGATTAAATTTTGGTGGTGATTGGGAGGGGGGGCAGATCTGTCTTGGCAGAGGTCTGCGCTCTCAGAGTGCTTTTCTTGTTATAAATTGCAATTTAGGGGCTACATTTGACATAGCTGCTGACCAGTGGCTGCTGCTGGTCTTTAAAACGGGGGAAGCTCATCTAACGGCTCCATCATACAACTTTTTGTATTATAGCAAAGTAATTAAAAACAAGAAAAGCACTCGGAGAGCGCAGACCTCCACCAAAATATATCTGGTCCCCCCCACCACCACCACCAAAATTTAATTATTTCTTCCTTGTGCCAGTATCAACATTTCCTGAAAATTTCCTGAAAATCCGTCCATAACTTCTTGAGTTATCTTGCTAACAAACAAACAAACAAACACGCACGCACACAAAGCAAAGTGATCACAATACCTCCTGGCGTAGGTAATAAAAGGAATGCTTAAATGAGGCTGTTATGCTTCTATACCATAAAACCACAGCAGCGCTCACTTACAGGTGTATGACTTGACCTGTTTTCTCTTCAGCTGATGTAGTCACAACACTTTTGGCAAACGACCTTTTCTACTGATATCCACATGAGACTGAGTTCCAACATGCTCCGATACAGGTATGTTTCAACATCGCTGTCGATCAAAACGACTTCAACCTTTCAGACCAACACCTCCTCTTTTGAACAGTTTGTCCAATCCGTAGTCCAGCATCCTGGCCCCGCCTACTGACCTATTCACCCCAGGAGATGCTAAACGGTTTTGGGTGGGATGATTTTATGCATTTAGCCAATGACCACCACGCTTCCCTAAAGTGAAAAAAAATAGCTCAGTGCTGCCTCATAGACAACCCACTGACGCTTGACGCCAATGGGGAATTCAATAGTGTATTCTAATGATATGAGAATGTATCCAGGAATTTGTGTCGGAAAGAAAACAATAAACATCTGACCAGAACGACATCGCCATAAAATTAAGTGCATGCTTGTGCAATGTTAATATAAATGTAATTTGTATCTTTATTGTAAATTCAACAGTGCAATTCTGCCCATTCATTTCCTGAAATGTTAGGGGAAGTTGAGCTTTCCTTGCTGTCTCAAAGCAACCGCCTCTGTTGCTGACATACTTTGACTATCATGTTGTCTACTGGGAAAAATGCGGCATCAAGTCATACATCAAGTCATCATTTAGCATTTTTAACATGAACCGCTTTACAAAATTGTTCGTGCCCACCTCAGTCAGGGTTTTGAATAATGTTTCATGCTCTATATTAATGATATTTGTAATGTCACTGAACCATTAAAATGTATTATTTTTGCGGATGATACAAATATGTAGTGTTCCGGGAAAAATCTAAAGGAACTTTTGTCCACGGCTGAAAGGGATTTAGAAATTCTTAAAACTTGGTTTGATGTCAATAGATTGTCACTTAACATTAAAAAAAACTAAATTTATGGTTTTTGGGAATCGAAAAGAAATTGATGGGGATATTACATTAAAAATATGCGATGCTGAAATTGAAAGAGTGTTTGATACAAAATTTTTAGGGGTTGTTATTGATCACAAATTAACATGGAAACCACATATTAGATATATAAAAGGAAAGACTGCAAAATCAATGGCAATCTTGTATAAGTCTAGAAATATACTCAACCACAAGGCACTACATATAATTTACTGTTCACTTATACTTCCTTATATGTCATATTGTGTGGGAGTGTGGGGCTCGACATATAAAACAACTGTAAATACTATAGTCCTCCTACAAAAATGAGCCATACATATTATTAATAAGGCCGGTTACTATGAACATACAAATGAATTGTTTATGAAATCCCGTATTATGAAATTTAATGATTTGGTTTACTATAAAATAATGCAAATAATGTATAAAGCCAAATTAAAGTTACTCCCTGTCTGTGTACAAAGGTTCTTCTAAACACACGAGTCTAAATATGATTTGTGAGATGTTTGTAAATTTGTTGTACAAAAAGCTAAAAAAGAGACAAAAAGAAGATGTACAGGGTGTCCCATAAGTCTCCATACATAGGAGACATAATACATATGGTTCTAACATGTATTTCTTTATATTTCTTCTTTATAGTTCTTCAGCAGTGGAGGACACACATTGAAATGTGTTCCCAACAAAATGGCAGTCATACAGAGCATATTACATAAATAAAAATGGTTTATGTCAAGAAACGTTTATTTTTCCTATGTATGGAGACTTATGGGACACCCTGTAGATCTGTTGTTGGAGTTAAACTATGGAATGAGGCCAGCATGGATTTAAGAATGTGTAGCCCATTTTTAATATTTAAAAAAAATGGTACGTAAGGCAATTTTTGAAGGATACAATTGTTAAGCTCAAACAAGTAATAGGTAAATTATTTATTTTTGAGTCTACATTAAATTAACATTAATTTGGTGTTTAAGTTTTCTATTTCTTTGATTTATTTTCACCTCTTTATGTTTCGCTTGTTTGTTTGCTTGGATAAATTGCTTTGTTTTTTTGTTTTTTTCTCTTTTTCCTATATTGGATGCTGGGTAGCTGAATTTTGTTCTGCAGGACAGGCATTAATATACGCATTTTGCTTCTGCCTTTGCCTTTTCAGTCATTAACCTGTTGGTAATGTTTGTAATGTTTGAAGTGCTGTTGTTGACACTGGTTATTATGTGATGACTGAATAAAGAATGAAGAATTAAAAAAAAAAAAAAATTCCAAAAGTAGCTGGATTGTGCAATAATGTCATGTGTTATCTGTTTTATTTTATCTTGCTGTATTTTATTCTTTGTCATTATTTATTGTTATCATGTTTCTTTTAACAATCTATGAGAGTCTTGTGCAGTATGTGTGGGTTATGTGATTGCATGTTTATCCGGTCTGATGCTTCTTTGTTGTTAATTGGCAGTTTCACCTGTGCAGCTCTTGGAGTCCAATACAAATTTCCCTAAGAGAAACAAAAAAAAAGTGTATCGGATCGTATCAATGTTTATGATTTTTATACTCAACTATGACCACGAATTTTCCCATTTTCAACCCCATACATTGACTCTTCTTCAACCACTGGCCACCAAACTGCTACTTCTCATCTACACCTGTTCAAATAAGATCACATTAACATGAGATAAATTTGGTGGATGCTTTTCTTTCTTCCTTTTTTTTTTTTTTTTTTTTTTTTACTTTACAAGCACTAGAAGAAAACCTAACAATTACGCCTCTGAAAGCCCATCATCATTCACTCATGCAAACGTTAGTTGTGCTTTTACTTCTGTGAGATGTTCTGAGAAGAAAAAAAGCTCTCAATAATTGATGTCATTACCATGCATCACCTGTCATTGCCTCACTAAATGCACAGGGACAAAGATTTACCTAAATGGCAGTAAGGAACAGTCAGGCTCAGGGACTGTGGGACTAGACAATAGAGTGCACTTGGATAATTGTATGCATTTGTCCCTTTAAGTCACATACAAATGTGAATGAAGACAAGAGAGAGAATAGAATAAAGAATGAAACAGAGGTGAGAGACAGCAAAGACATAGAGAGAGGCAACATTAATGAGAGAGAAGAGAGCAATCATTTTTTTCAAGTGATTGCATAGATGAGGGATAATTCATTATGAATGTGTGCCTAGCCTCCTTTGACTTAGATGCATTAGCTTTGCCCCACAACTGTTTCTCAATAGATTGCTGGAATCACAATTTAGTCCCCCTCTATTATGCAAATGGCACTGTTGGCCAGCTCCTAATTCATAGATTGCACTCAGTGGTCTTTCGCCAAACCATTGTCCCATAATTAATGACTCATTCTTCATTTATTCTTCAGGAAGGTTTATTGTTATTTACAGCCAGAAAAAAGGAACGACAAACCCAAACTGGATTTACAAGATCAAATGAATTAAAAAACAACTAATCGGACATTTAACATCTAATTTACGCTCTAATAATAATGGCATAATGAGAGCTATCATGGGGAAATACAGGGTGGGAAAGCAAAATTTACAATGAACATTTAGTTGTTTTTTCTCAGCTACGTCAATTGTTTTGAAACCAAACATATATTGATGTCATAATCATACCTAACACTATTATCCATACCTTTTCAGAAACTTTTGCCCATATGAATTAGGGCTGTGCAATTAATCGAAATTCAATTACAATTTCGATTATTACACGCAACGATTACAAAAATGATGTAATCGAGAAAAAACGATTATTAATTTTGAGTTGTTTTAATTCACGCGCACGCAAGCTACCATGAGCTGCTCTGCCCCGCCCCCCTCTAAGCTACTGCTGCCAGCTAGCCGGCAGGTCCACCCCAAGAGGAAAGTTGTACCTAGCGGTCTGGACAAATGGCAGGAGAATCACAACAGAAGTGCTTGGTAAACAAAAAAGGCAAGTCAAATTCAATTGTATGGAATCACTTTGGGTTTGATGAAGAAGACGAAGAGCAAAAACACATCACGTGCAAAAAGTGTTTCGTAGTTGTGTCCGCACCGACCGCCTTACACAACAAACCTTTTAACCATCTAAAGTTTAACCACCGCCACCTTTATCATAATCTTGTGAAAAACTAAAACGCATAACAACAACTTCGTCCGCAATGCAATCTTCAGTCTCCGAATCTCTTTACGCTGCAACTCCCGTATTAACCTAACTGAAACCTCATGGCACGCCACTGAATTTACTATGTTTCATACTACATTGAATATACTTGAATTCATAATTTGCACTTTATGTGATTTTTTTTTTTTATTGCTACAGTTCTATGGCAAGTCTAGAGCAGTTTAATTACAGTGCACTATTTATTTACAAAAGGAAACATACTTGAATTTACAGTATACTTATTTGCATTCAAAGATTTTTTTGTTTCATACAAAAGTGAACATACTTTGTTTTAGTGGTTAAAAGCTTTATTTATGTTTAAAGAGTATATTTTACATTGTTTTGCAAGAAAAAAATAAACAACTTTAAGGTTAACAAATAATCGTTTTTAATCATCGTGATTTCAATTATTGCTAAAATAATCGTGATTATTTTTTTTTCTATAATCGAGCAGCCCTAATATGAGTAATCGGGAAAGCAAACGTCAAAGAGTGTGTGATTTGCCGAATGCACTCATCACACCAAAGGAGATTTCAAAAATAGATGGAGTGTCCATAAAGACTGTTTATAATGGAAAGAAGAGAATGACTATGAGCAAAACTATTACGAGAAAGTCTGGAAGATACTATTAAAGAAGAATGGGAGAAGTTGTCACCTGAATATTTGAGGAACACTTGCGCAAGTTTTAGGAAGCGTGTGAAGGCAGTTATTGAGAAAGAAGGAGGACACATAGAATAAAAACATTTTCTATTATGTACATTTTCTTGTGGCAAATAAATTCTCATGACTTTCAATAAACTAATTGGTCATACACTGTGTTTAAATCCCTGCCTCAAAATATTGTAAATTTTGCTTCCCCACCCTGTATTTCAAAATTTAGGAACTTGGCAAGTTAAGGAGTTCAGCCATATTGGTATTGATGTAATCGCACAGATTTTGAAACATCAAACGCACAGACACACAGAAAAAAAACATTCAGTATCCATGAAATAAATTATCATTGCTAAACCCGTGTTTGTTCCACTACAGGGTGCACACTGATAACTACACACAAGCTTCCACATATCGTTTTTCTCCCAAAATATGCCAGTAACGCTTAAAGTATGTGCACCAGGTCTGGGCCAAAAGCCAGTGCTGTCTCACATATTTGCAGAATCTCACGGGATTAAACAACATGGAGCCTACAGTAGGAAATGGTCCAGGAACAAATCAGATCTGCCCCTCTGAATAAATATCATCTTGCCATCTGATGCACATCCTTTCGAGATAACCTGCTCACTAAACACAGCTGCTTGACACACATACACATGCACACACCTACTGTACTGCACTATATGCTTGCACCCTTTGGCGCATACACACACACACACATATGCACACACACACATACGCACACACATGTGAGCTGGGTGAAAAATCTGCCACAGACAAGACAGGAATGTAGACAGACAGCCATGTGTAAAAATGCCTATCCATCCATCCATTCACCCATCCACTTATCCAACCATCCATTTGTTCATCCGTCCATCTGTCTGCCAATTCGTTTATCGGTCCATCGATCCTCCCATCCATCTGTCTGCTCATCCATCCATCAAACTTGGTTTTGAATGAGGGTCTTAGACAGCAGAGTCAACCTAGGCCAGAGTAATATGTTGGTTTCTTGAAATTATTTAACACTAGAACCAGCAGAAGTTGCTATATAGCTAAAACGGCCAAAGGGGTCATATATAAACCCATGCGCCGTTTCTAGTCCACAAAAATATGTTCTCTATTTTATTAGTTTAAGTCATTTCATTGATTAAGTTTTAACATCAAAGCTTCTTTAGAAACACTAATCTCCTCATAGATGGCAGCACAAAACCGTACAAAATGATAGTGGAAAGGAAATATCTGTATGTGTGTTTGGTTCATAAACTCTCTCTCTTTCACATTGTAAATAATGACATATATGTCAGATCACACAAACAAATGCTGAGGCCTAAAAACATAGAATGTAAAAATATGAATGGTGGAAAAGTCAATGCATTTCTATAGGGGTAAATTTAACCCTATATCCTCCTGAGACCCAGCAATGCATTTTTGTCTAATGTAGGGGACAAAAATTTGACAGTTTTACTTAAAAAATGCTGTCCATTGCAAAGGACATTTAATTATAAATAAATAAATGTTAAAAAAAAAAAAAAAAAAAGCATCTGAAAAAACTGTTGCAATATGCAGTTTCCAATCAAGGCAATTGTTTAATATAAAAAGCTACAAATTTTCACTTTCCTGGAGGATATAGGAAATGGGGAATGGTGGGGAAAAAATATCAGAAAAGGTTCAAAATGTAATTAAAATATTGTAATGCACTGCATTATTGAAAAATGGGGAAATTTGACCCACTAGTGTTTCTAGTGATAAGAGAAAAAAAATATACCCAACTGCATCTACTATTACAACAAATCACCTGTTTTAATAAATGCTATGAAACCTAAAACCCTCTTAGTTATTTGTAAAATATTATAACATTGTTTAAATTTGAACATACCCTCATAAAACTTATGAAAACTGAGCATGGATGAAAAAAATGTACTCTAATGGTACATCTTTCAGGTCTGTGGTTCAGATAGCAATCATGTTCTATGTACAGATATTTAATCAGTACTTAATATCAGACAGTAGTCGCTTTTCCATTGACCCTCAAATTGCACAAATATAACTTACGCATAAAAATGTACCCAATGGAAAAAAGACATTTTCGCCAAAAGTCTCATTTTTTGATGAAAAGTTTTTGCACTGGCAAGCGGTGGTTTTTTGTAATAGCGCAAATAGTATATCACGCAAAACTACAATGGAAAGACCTTTTTTCGCAACTA
This sequence comes from Sphaeramia orbicularis, assembly GCF_902148855.1. Classification (NCBI taxonomy): domain Eukaryota; kingdom Metazoa; phylum Chordata; class Actinopteri; order Kurtiformes; family Apogonidae; genus Sphaeramia; species Sphaeramia orbicularis. Next base: position 27,230,664 of record NC_043972.1, on the reverse strand, counting down.
GAGTCAGATGAATTAAAAAACTGGATGTTGACGGACGTTACAACAAGCGAAGAAGAAGAAGAAGAAGAAGAAGAAGAAACATGTCGCAGTATGTGTGGACACACCAGGAAACCCAATCATTTTTTAAATTTAGTACGAGATAGAGGGGTAATATATAATAATAATGAATATATCTGTAAATCAACAATATATTTACGTTCATTACCATGTTTATGGAATGACTTTTCGTGTCATCTCGCGATAATAAATAAACATTTGTGATTTAATGGAAAAACCAACATTACGCACTTCCGTTTTTTTTTGACATTTAGTGAATATCGGTAAAGTTTGTCCAATGGTAAAGCGATTAGTATGTAAAGTATTGAGTAGTGCAGACAACTGTTGCAGTCCCTAAAATTAAAAAAACTGATTGGACCAATGAACTGAATGCCGTTTTTCCCAAATGTAATTGTCTGTATCCAGTTCCATTTGAATATGACCTCCAGTTTATTTAGCAGTATTTATCCATGTTTCAAATGTACCGACGATAAAATAATATATTAAAAAAAAAAATTGTTCTGTAAAAAAATATTGAATCCACACATCAGTTTCACACATGCCTAGAAGAACTAACCTGCCCACAGCCAAGGTCAGAAGGCTGCAATATAGATGAGCAAATCTGATCAAGCTAGGAGAGGTTATGCAAATAGGGTCCCTGCAATTAAAGCAAATTCATGCATAATACATCAAGCCTCTACACTAGTCTGTGCATGAGTAAATGCGTGTGTTTTTATGTATGAATATCTGTCTCACTATAGCTTTATATATTTTGGATGAAAAGGGGTGTGGTTAATTTTTTTGCAGAGTAGTGTTAACACGGTAGACAATTTTCTTTTCAAAGCTGCACTGGGTAACATGATTATGGACATTTCACATTCCAGCAGCGTCGACTCCAACCCCTAGCAGAAGTTGTGTGAGTATGTCCTGCCAAATGATATCCCATTTATTTGGCAAATGGTAGAATTTAACCTCTGCAAATGATCATCTATCTCCAAGATTTCAATTTACACCAAAAGAGACATTTGGGGTGGAGCTATTATAAATATTCATAAATATGGAGATAATGGAACGCTTTCCATTTGAAACCAACACATTCTGCATCTGCCGACCAGCTGTTGCTGATGAGCGTCCCACCTCAACTCATCACCTTTCAGGCCCACCCAGGACCATTTACAATCAGCCTCAGTGTACAGAGAACACTTATATGTCATTTATTTCTCACTCTGTCTATGTCTGAGTATTCAGTTCTTTTACTTTGGCTATGGGTGCTTGTTCTGACAGGACTCACCTTGTCAAATGGCAAAACAAATCAGCTTTTGGGCAGATGTATCCACCAGTGTTGCAGATCTGTTACATTAAGAGTAGGGATGCCCGATATTGGCGTTTTTGCCAAAAACCGATATGCCGATATTGTCCAACGCTTAATTTCCGATTCCGATATCTACCGATACCGCTGCCGATATATGTGGGATATTAAACTAATTTTAGGTAACATCACATATCTCCTGTCATGGAATTAACACATCATGCCTAATTTTATTGTGATGCCCCATTGGATGCATTCTCAAATGCAACAAGGCTTTCAAAATGTAAACACTGTCTGTGCAAAGAATACATACTTCAACTTAAGTTGTGGAAAAAAAAAAGCCATATTTATTTATTTTCTCTCCCTCCCTCCATGAGTCTATTACAGTGTGGTAACTCCACTGTACAATTTTGAAAACTGCACATTTCTTTCAGCTACAAACAATGCTTCATTTACACATCGGTAAATGCCGGCGAAATCAAGGCATTATTTTATCGGTTTTAATGATTCACCGATATTACATTTTTATGCCAATATCGGGCTGATAATATTGGTGGGCTGATATTATCGGACATGCCTAATTAAGACTTAGGCTGGCACTGGTAGCCAATGATGTAGTGGTCCCTGGAGAAGGGGGAATACTCTTAATTTTTTTTTAAAGTAGCCCAGAAAAACACCCTGTTTTACAAACAGTGACATGTCAGACTACTCTATTTACACTCAACAAAAATATAAATGCACTTTTGTTTTTGCTCCCATTTTTCATGAGCTGAACTCAAAGATCTAAAACTTTTTCTATGTACACAAAAGGCCTATTTCTCTCAAATATTGTTCATAAATTTGTCTAAATCTGTGTTAGTGAGCACTTCTCCTTTGTCCTTTGCTGAGATAATCCATCCACCTCACAGGTGTGGCAGATCAAGATGCTGATTAGACAGCAGGATTATTGCACAGGTGTGACTTAGGCTGGCCACAATAAAAGGCCACTCTAAAATGTGCACTTTTACTGTATTGGGTGGTCCAGGGGAGTCAGAAAACCAGTCAGTATTTGGTGTGACCACCATTTTCCTCACACAGTCTTCTTCATGAATTCTCTGAAACAGCTTTGGAGATGGCTTATGGTAGAGAAATGAACATTCAATTCACAGGCAAAAGCTCTGGTGGAGATTCCTGAAGTCAGCATGGCGATTTCATATTCCCTCAAAACTTGTGACATCTGTGGTATTGTGCTGTGTGATAAAACTGCACATTTTGGAGTGGCCTTTTATTGTGGCCAGCCTAAGGCACACCTGTGCAAAAATCCTGCTGTCTAATCAGCATCTTGATATGCCACACCTGTGAGGTGGATGGATTATCTCAGCAAAGAAGAAGTGTTCACTAACACAAATTTAGACAGATTTGTGAACAATATTTGAGAGAAATAAACCTTGTGTGTACACAGAAAAAGTTTTAGATCTTTGAGTTCAGCTCATGACAAATGGGAGCAAAAACAAAAGTGGTGCATTTATATTTTTGTTGAGTGTAGTTTACCCAAAAATCCATCAGTAGTATTCGTTCACTATTATAAAATTATCATGACTTGATCAGGAGCAGTTTGTAGGTTTTACTGGTCACACAAGCAGCTGCATGAATGTAAATGTATTCAACATGAGGCAAACATAGGATAACGTTAGCCTATCATAACGTTAGCCTACTCACACAGTCTAACTATTGTCAACAAAATCTCTCCTCTAAATGTGCAGTCATGTGGCCAGTAGTTTAAAACAGTGACTCATTCTGAAACCACCTTAAAACTTACCTCAGAATAATGTATTCCATCAAAGTAGGCTCTCTCAATATGTGTCATACACTTGAAATATGTTTTTTCTGCCTTTCTTGTTCGCATTTCCAATAATCGCATGTGTTTCAATGAGACGTGCAGTGACCTGTCAATCAACTGGGATGGCACTGGCACCTGGGGTGTCCAGTCAGGTTCCAGAGGTGGCCAACAATAGTTAGCAATATTTTCCTCGGCATGACCCACCCTACTCTGCCTCTGATTGGCTCATCAGTCCTCATGTCTAAAGTTAACCAATCTAATCAGTGAAGGCAGCGAGTACTAGCCAGTTAGAGGCAGAGTAGGGTGGGTCATGGCTTCACAATCCTAGGGGAAAAATGGACAATTTGGCTCAGATACAACTGAATGATAATAATAATAATAATAATAATAATAATAATAATAATAACAATAACAATAATAATAATAATAATAATAAGAAGAAGAAGAAGAAGAAGAAGAAGAAGAAGAAGAAGAAGAAGAAGAAGAAGAAGAAGAAGAAGAAGAAGAAGAAATTGCATTTATAAAGCACTTTTCATTCAGCAGAATCTCAAAGTGCTACAGAGAAAAGACAGTCCAATAAAAAATAAAAGAATAAAAATGATGCGCATTAGAGGGGATTTAGAACTGGGTATACGCAATGCTGACTGAAAAATAAGTAGGTATACTCCGTATACCGCCGTATTCCCTGGACTACACCATTGTGGGTAGCTACAGATGTTTTGAAACTAGTCCAGTAGCACAAGTAAAATTGGCAGTATAATCAGTATGATAAAGAAGTGTTTTTGATTGACAGCTCCATGTAGATTTCGGACACTTGATCGTTGACGTGTAAAACAGGGGTGTCAAACTCATTTAAGTTCAGGGACCACATACAACCTAATATGATGTAAAGTGGGCCGGACCAGTAAAATAATATAAATAAGATAAATTACTTATGAATAATGTCAACTCCAACATTTTCTCTATGTTTTTGAGTGAAACAAGTAAAATTCCAAAATGAAAATGTTTACATCTACGAATTGTCCTTGAACATTGCATGAATAAATATGAAAAATTTCACAAAAGTAATATAGTCTTGTTATGTCCTCCAACGCACTAAGGTTGAAATGTTGAATTTCAGACTATTTCTATGAGTGACCTATAAAGGGTTAAGTCTATGCGGAGTCTGAAAGCTGTGATCTTAGACGCTCTTGCAGTAATTCTCTCTACCTTTTCTTTATTTAGTGCTGAGTATTGCTTCTATACCGTATGGTGATTATTTTGCTCTGAAGTCCAAGAGAGTTTCTTTTTTTTTTTTTTTTTCTCTCCATACAATTATATACAACAATGATGACAAAATTGAACAATTCAACACATACTTGCACAAGGAACCAGACGAAGCAATGCGGTAGAGAAAAAAGGAGTGAAATTATACAAAAATGATGTTACCTTTCCTTATATAATGTTTTTTTCCTGTTCCCAATAAACTCAAAATTGTCTTTATAGCTTTCATTGTCGCTGTAGGGGTAGAGTCTAGACAAATATGTCTACAAATGCTTTCCATTTAACAAGGAAAATGCAGCCAAGGATGGAAAGGCCTCTGTTTTGTATAAACTGTCCAAATATGTAAGTTTTCAGATGAAGAAACTTTTTTTACTTGTGTGCATGTCTGAATACTTAACTATTTGTTTTAAAGCAGATTATGAGCAGCCACAAGAGGCAAAATGACACATTTATTCATATTTACCACAAACATTAGATAAATTATCACTTCAGTTAGATAGTCATATAGTGTAATAACAGCACCTGGTAGATTAAATAAAAAAAAACTGGAATAAACTGTCTAATAATCAAAAAAAAATACCCACTAGGTAAAGTATAGTTATGAGGTCTGATCAAGCGGTAACATGAGTACACATTTGGTGTTCAACAGTCTCTGTCATGTAATCAGAGTAACTTATATGCATACAATATACATATCTGAGTAGGTATTTATAAGCACTTTAACATTATGTATAACACAATTTGGGGAGATACAATTTTTAGGTGAAAAATGTCAAATTACTGCTCGGTAACACGTGGACTTGAGACACAAATATTCAAAACATGCAATTCACCACAGAAATTGATATTGAGTAGGAAAAAACCTTTTAAATATTATGTTCAACTATGCTGAAAATAAATTTTGGAGTAAAATATTGAAAAGTCTCTGTTTTATTGACATGAGAATGTGGTAACGCGTGGACAGGTTGCCATAGTAACACCTGGACAACTCTTTACCATTGTATAAATCACCCAAAATGTTGACTTATTTTTTTAAAACAACAAACCAGATATAATCACAATGCTTTATTTAATGTATTTAATACTAACACGTGTTATTTACAACTTGTGGTGCTCCATACTGATATAGGTACATTACAAATAAAGAGTCATTTATCAGTAACAGTTCACAGATAGTCTTTTTAAATGTGACCCGAGTATGAATTCACAAACTTCATCATTCAGAATAATAGACAATCTTATGCATGTCTTTTTGTTAATTTAATGCAGCCTAGCAGAAGGTGCAGAACTTCTCCTGTACTGTGTAAGTGGTATTTTAAAAAGGATAACAGTTCCATAAAATAAAGATCTTGAGCTAAAAAATGAGCCCACTTGATAAATGATGTTCACTTTGGCTTGATCGGACCCTATGGTATAAATTCTCCAAGTTCCACCCTGAAATTATCGTATTTTCATTCACTAGGTGCAATTTATATTCTTTGCAAGTTGTTTCCCTTTATTTCATCACATCTTGTTACCCAGTACCTACCTACAGGGTGGGGAAGCAAAATTTACAATGAACATTTAATTGTTTTTTCTCAGCAGGCACTACGTCAATTGTTTTGAAACCAAACATATATTGATGTCATAATCATACCTAACACTATTATCCATACCTTTTCAGAAACTTTCGCCCATATGAGTAATCAGGAAAGCAAACGTCAAAGAGTGTGTGATTTGCTGAATGCACTCGTCACACCAAAGGAGATTTCAAAAATAGTTGGAGTGTCCATAAAGACTGTTTATAATGGAAAGAAGAGAATGACTATGAGCAAAACTATTACGAGAAAGTCTGGAAGATACTATTAAAGAAGAATGGGAGAAGTTGTCACTCGAATATTTGAGGAACACTTGCACAAGTTTCAGGAAGTGTGTGAAGGCAGTTATTGAGAAAGAAGGAGGACACATAGAATAAAAACATTTTCTATTATGTCCATTTTCTTGTGGCAAATAAATTCTCATGACTTTCAATAAACTAATTGGTCATACACTTTCAATCCCTCCCTCAAAATATTGTACATTTTGCTTCCCCACCCTGTATAAGTACTGCTGTGACCCCCTTTCAGCACAAAATAAACACAACCTAACTCAGGACTATGTGTACTATACATTATAAAGCCTTACCCTTTTGTATTTTTTTTTGTCTTTTTACCTACATCTGTTGACTAACTCCTCCACCTCCATCCTCCATCCTGTCATTAGTGAGGACAGAAGAGGAGCAAAAGGAGCACGACCATCCCTGCAGCACCCCCATGTTGCCAGTTTGGGAAGTGACTTTGAATCTAACAATTTGGCTCCTGTCCTTCTAAAGTAATCAGCAAGTCCTAGAGTTTCCTAAACCCCTTGAGATCGCTGCTGCTATAATAAAGGCTGAACTGATCTTAACCCTTTCATGCACAGTGGTCACTCCAGTGGACAGTTATTCTACAGCTGTTCTCTTGTATATTCATGGGTTTTGTTGTTTTAGTTCCATATCAGCCAAAACAGTGGACACTTATGCACCATCCCATACACTGACATTTATATTATTACTGTAACTACGCTGTTCTTGATAAACCTGATCTAGAGTAACATGTTTGAGTGTAAATCAAGTGCTTGTTATTGTTATAAATCTGTAATTAAAAGTTTTTTTGTTTTTTTTTTAAAGTTGTCTTTTTTGTTTGTTTGTTTGTTTTGGGTTGTTTTTCATGTAGAAATGATAAGTTACTACTCAAAAATCACCAAATTCACACAAAAATTACCCTAAAACCAACTAAAAATGACTCAAAAAACACCTAAAAACCACCCAAAAATTACCCAAAAAACATGTAAAAACCATGTAAACACTACCTAAAAATCATGCAAAAAAACCACCCAAAAATCACCCAAAAAACCACCTAAAAATCACCCCAAAATGACCCCAAAACCACCTAAAAATTAGTCAAAAACCACCTTTTTTTTTTTGCATATTATCTCCATGAAGTGAGTATTGACTGGTATTAGCATGTTAAAATGTGAGAAAACTTCAGATTAGCACCATTAAAAATGTCTGCTAAAGGTTCATACTGTCTTCCACATATAATTATTGTAGGTAATTCATTTATCAGACAAACCAGTAAAGCAAGTAAACAAACAACTACCCCTGTCTGAGAAATGAATTACCTATAATAAGCATTAAAAATGTTTTTATTTCATAGTTTTCACACACTATATCAGTAAATACATGTTTCTTTGCTTCAAAAATTAAATGCATGGTGTCCAGCTGAGTGGACATTTTTGCAACTGCATGAAAAAAAGGTTCATAAGAACATTTTCTTTAGGCATGTTTGTTTTGTTTTTTTTTCATGCCTAAAACACTCAGGAAAAACATTTTGATTAAGGTTCTCACAATTCATGCATGAAAGGGTTAATGAACAGATTTCTCGTACAGGTGTCTTTGTAAAGACTTAAGACACTGGAGAGTAAAGTGTTTGGACAATATGCAAACTATACTGTGTCCATCAGGGCAATGGGACTGATTATTTAATGCGTGCCAGGACTATGAGCTCAAATACCTTCACAACTACTGATGTGAGGGCCATGGGGTCTGTAGTCATTAAGGCCAGATATTTTTGCTGTTGCTGCTATGGGAATAGGGATGATGATGGAGCTGTGACCTTCTGTTGGCTGAATGAGGAGTTTCAGATGTCCATGAAGACTGGGACATTTGGCTTCGAAAGCCTAGATGGTCTGGGCCTACATTTTTGGCTTCGGAAACAGCCTGTTAGGTCTCAATTCCTCCATAATATCTATAAACTTTTTTTTTTTCCATCACTCCAGTCTTCTCCCTGTCAGTCCCCATTATGTTACAAATGAAATATCCAGAGAATAATTTAGATAATTTGTACAAAACTGACACAAACACCAGATTTTGGTGGCCAAAGTTTGAGGTTTCTGCAACCACAGAGCACATTTTTGGCTGGAACTGCTCATAAATTAGAAGTTTACATACATTGACGTAACTGCAGCTGAGCCAAGGAATCAGTTTAGTTCCAGATTACAAATAACAATGATTAAACGTAGCAAGAGGGCAAAGAATTAAATGGTAATGTGACGCTCAGGTGCGAGACTATCACCAAATCCTGTATGAGGGATGGCCCCATCCATGCCTGCTGAAGTACCAATGCAGTAGATTATTTTTTTTCATAAATCATCAACAAATAACCAATGGTTTTAGTCGATACGGGTGCTGGGTACATTTCCTTTTTTAGTGCCTTTTTTAGACTTCCCAAAAAAGAGAAATTTAGACATATCCCTCCCCAGGATGTACCTAATGATGACCTCAGATAAAGGCAAAAAAAATCTACTCTTGCTCTGAGCCATCCCAAAATTAACAAATTTTTAATCAAATGTTGGGGCCAAAAATAGGACCAAAACTGGGACATGAAAAGCTACCTAGGTGTCAGTGCATTTGAAAACATGGCTTGAAATGGTCTTATATACCGCTATAAATAAAGACACTGTTAAATTTGATGATCCTAGTATTTTTTCTAATCCAAACGTGGGTTTTTCACAAATTAGCAATCTCATTCCATGTTTTGTGTGTAACCCATCGTGTCCACTTGCGTTACATACAGAACCTGCCCAGTTCAATACAAATTGTGAATGATTTGCAACAGCGTTCATTTTTGTGAAACACTCTGCCTTACATAATTAGAATCAATTCCCAAAATGTACCTGTGAGAGAATAAAGAGATATTTAAAAAAAAAAATAGTAGCGTGTAATTTTTGTGTCCTTTTGACAGTGTTACATGCAGATTTTTCTATTAAAAACAATGTAAAATAATAGAAAAATGTGTTTTATCTGAAAAATAGTTTGTCTTTTATCTCAGTAAATATTTATTTTTAAAATAGACCCAATGTGCTTCCAAACTTGCTTCATAACATGAGTCTACATCTGGTTTGAATTTTTAGCCCCCGTGTCCTGTTTTTAGGACCAGTTTCATAGAAGCACCCAGATACTAAAAAAAGAAGCGCTGATAATCGGTCATTGGTACCAGACAATAGATTTATTGACCGATATTGGTATCAGTATATAAGATGTCTTCACTTCACTGATGTGTTATTCTATTTTTATTTTTTTTTTCATTAAATTTAAGTTTGGATCTGTGTTCATTCAAAGATCAGTGAAAGAATTTAAAACAGGAGCTATTTTTTATATCTTTTGTGCATAATGAAAATTTCTTCATTACAATAAACAACAGCAAAAATTAATTAAAGAATCTTGAAGTAACATATGCATCAGCTATTGGGCAAAATGTTATTTTAGATTATTTTAACCATGGTCTATAATTTTACAATTGGTGCATCACTATATGGTCGCAGAAAAAATTATTAGACCATCAAAAGTCATCAAAAACAATGGTTATGCAATCAAGTACTAACTCCTGTGTGTATCATGTGACTAAAACAGACAGAAAAGAAAACATGGAATGCCTAAAAGCACTGTTTTTGTCAGTACAATGTCATGGCTACTGATGTAAGAACTGAAGTGATTTTTGTTATTATCAAGAAAACATGGAAAATGGCTAGATACCAGCTCTGAAATTAAACTCTTATGAACTATTTTTGCTGATATTATTTTATTTGTCCAAACAAATGTACCTTTAGTTGTACCAGGCATTAAAATGAACAAGAAACTGAAGAAAACAAGTGTGGTCTAATAATTTTTTCTGCAACTGTATGTAATAAGAGAACCTGACCATAAAGAAAAATCTAAAGGATCCAGACCTGAAAAAAGTACAATTCTAGAGTTTAACTAGGCATTAGAAGCAATGGAATCAAGAAACTGCAACAAAACGCAAACAAAAAAGAGCAGCTACAATGTCTGATGTGACCTACAGTCAGTCAGGAAGGACATTCTACCACCGGCTACACAAATATAGTGGCTTCAACTGATGGATGTTCTTGATGTTAATGGTGGAGCTAGGCGAGAGGTTGGCAATGACAATTTGTTTATAGAACACTTCTGAAAACAAGGCTAAAAAAAGCTAATTTGGGGTTTGTATCAGTTGGGGTAAGTGATTTTATTTTGTTTTTTTAATTGTTCAGTTCTGTTGATAAAGTATTCAGTTGTTTTCCATGACACTGTGGGGATATTTGTTAAAAATATTTCCTACTTTTATGTAAGATGTTTTGCTTGTCGAATAGTAAATAACGCCTCATTATCACTAAAAAAAACTAAGTATCACATTTTCATTCTGGTGACATATTAATTGCAGTGTAATTGTACTGCATGACTAATAAATATAAGCGAAAGGCCCATTTTTACATTATATCGCATAGTTTATTGAATGATTTTGTTGTACTTATAAACAACAATGATAATTTCAGATTTCCATCTTGGTTTTCGTTTAATTTATAAGATTGGAATAAAAAATATGGATACTGGTATTTATAGAAAAACATATAGATATAATCTTCAAACTAGATATTTACTGCTTAATGAATAAAAACACACATTGGTAAAAAAAAAAAAAAAAAAAAAAAAAAAAACAGATTATCAGTCTGTGCAAAAGATGTTTTTCGCCACCAAATTTTGACAGAATTTTCAGCAGACAGTATTCAGTATCTTTCTGACTGGGACACTTGCTTACAGACCTCACCATTCCCTGGCTGGCTGCCTATCTGGCTGTAATTATGCTTATCCTCTTTTGGGGTGACCCCCACCCTCCCAGCCCCATTTGCCCCTGAAATCTTTATGGATCCTGAGCTGGTTGTCATGGAAACAAGGAGTACGCCAGGCACATGGTCCCCCGTTTGAATGCAATTAATATGCAGCCTGATTTATCCCTCTTTCTTAGGAAAGGGATGTGGGGAGGAGTGGACGGGAGGAGGAGGGGGGGTCTGGTAATTGGGGTACAGGAGGAAGGAGGGGTGGGGAATCTGCAGTTTTCTTTCTTTCGTTTTTTTTTTTTTTTTTTTTTTTTAATGCATCCAAATTTTCCGATGCGAGGATGTGTGGTGATGTGAGGATGCTTAGAGGATGGCTGGACTGATGGGTAGGGATAAAAGAGGATAAGGAAATGGAATGAGATGATTTAAAATATATCTTTAGCGCTCCAAAAAAACCAGTTTTCCTCCTGTAAACCAGCTTTTCCTCCTTTCATTCTGGAATTTTTAACAGTTGGGTTGGGTTGTGTGGGATAGTGGAAAAGCATACATAGGGTCTATACACATTAGCGTCAATAAAAATAGATGTTTTTACCGTTAAATTTCAAGATGTTCAGATGTAAAAATGCATGAAAATGTAAAAAGTCAAGATAAAACGCACAATAAACATGACTGAATACTAGAAATAATATTACTTTTTTTTATATATGATAATTTACGTAAGTTTGTGCCTTTTTTCAAAAATTTCCCTCTCAGTCTCTGTCCATTACTTTCTATTCTCCGTCTCCTCTTATATATCCATCAACTACAACAGCACACATTATCCTCCCTCATTAGACACAACATGAGAGTCCTTCAGCTGCAGCAGAGGGCTTGATCTTACAAGGGGGCCAAGACACAGAGAGGGCATAGAGGAAGAAAGACAGAACATTGAGGAGAGAATGGAAGATGAGGAGGAGCGAGCATGAGTGAAAACGAATGACGGAGAGAGTGAGAGAGCAGAGGGAGGGGTAAAAAACAGAGAGACTGCAAGAGGGAAGAGCGAGAGCCAGGTGACAGCCGCACAGAAGCAGTCGGGTGGAAAGAGCCAAACGCTGGAGCCAATTAATTCCCTCCACATGTTTTGAGACAAAAGCCTGTGCACTTGACCCTCCTGTGAGCTGAGGGGAGAGAGGGATGGGTGTAGTCACTGGGAGAGGGGGGGAAGGGAGATGCACGAAGGGGTTGACAAAGTGTAGAGGGAGAAAGAGGATTAAAAGGGGAGAAGAGAAGAGAGATGGAAAAGGGAGACAAAATGAGGAGAAAAAAAAAAAAAAAAAAAAAAAGAGGCACCGTGGCAGCGAGGGGGGTGAATACAGTGGGGGAAAAAGAAAGAGAAAACGAACAGAGGGAGAGAGACACAGAGATGGCACCTGACAAAGTTGCAATCAGGTGCAACTTCTGGTAAGATTCAGGAAAGGTCTGTGTTCTTTTTTTTTCTTTTTTCTTTTTTTTTTTTTGGCAATAGATTGTCTAAGAAATTGGAAGCGGAGTGGCTTTGGCACAGGCAGGAGGACTTCCAATCAGGATGGCGTATTTAAGGTTAGAGCATTACAGAGTGATATTTGTTGGTATTGTAAAAAAAAAAAAAAAAAAAAAAAAAAAAAAAACTTGTTTGTACCTCACACACACTATTGTGTATTGTGCTTGGACAGATGTCTTGCTCCTTTTAGTTGCAGTGGAGGAAAAAGACCATGTAAGAATAACACTGTTAGCACATAAACATGAATACTAAGTGATTTTAAACCATTGTTCTCATTCTATAAATCTAAACCTACATTCTGTGTGACATTAAGCCTCTGCATAGTCTTCAATAGTTCACTGAAAATTTTGTCTTTAAGGCTGCGGGAGACTTTCGTCACCAATTTTTCATCAAATCTGTTAAACCTCAGTCATATCCTCAGTGTCATGAATCTGTAAGTCTTTCTGTGATTACTCACCTGAATCTCTTCCCTCATGGTGAACAATTTGGAAGTGCCATTCACCATAAACAAACCATGTGTTTACAAACAGTGCCAGGAGGTAACTAGGGCATGTTCGGAATTTTTTTTTTTTTTCTCAGTAGGTTGCCTTTATTTCTCTCTTATCCGGCAAGATTCCTGTGTTCAGGGAATGACATTCTGGAGAGGGGCAAAACAAAAAGAAAAAAAGCATGGGCCAAGAAAGGAATATGTAACAGATTCCCCCTGTACAACTAGTAGCAAAATACTAGTTGGTCCCTATAAATATATCGCATTATTTAAGTCCTTCCAAACGTACAAGATATGTTACAGATAACTTCACATTAACAGTGGATGTACAAACTTAGATGATTTTCTTATGCTCATCATACAAGACGAGCGTGCTGTGGTGCACCCATGCCTCTAAGAACAATCTTCGGAATTTTGTCGCAACGTGCATTGTGGGAAGCGGAGGTTCGCGCCACCGCCTGGCAGTGGCAGTGCATCCATATGATATTACATGAATGAAACAAACACGACGCGGAAACGGCTGAAATGCGGAAACGGCTGGAGGGAAGCGGAGCAAGCAGAGCTCCGCCTGGCAGGGGCAGCTGCAACAAACATGACGTGGAAACGGCTGGAGATCCGCCTCCCACAATGCACGTTGTGACAAAATTCCAAAGATGCCCAAGTTACCTACTGGCTCTGTTTGTAAACACATGGTTTGTTTATGGTGGATGGCACTTCCAAAGTGTTCACCGTGATGCAAGAGATTCAGGTAAGTAATCACAGAAAGACTTACAGATTCGTGATACTGAGGATATGACTAACGTTTGACAGATCTGATGAAAAATTGGTGACGAAAGTCTCCCGCACCTTTAATACTGTTTATAAATTGTTTTTGGTTCAATTTGTTTGTTTATTAACACTCTAGCAGCAAAACTATTGTTTCAGTTCATACCAAATTGGGTTTATAGATTACCAGTGACCCAGAATGGATCTGATTACAGTTTGGGAAAAGTAGGTCAACGTTCAAATATTTTATACATTTTTAAAAATCTTTTTTTTCCCCCCATTTACTTTAAACTGGCGAAATTTCAAATGTCTGTAGCAGCAGAACTATTGGTTGAATTCATACCAGATTGGGTTCATAGATTGCCAGTGACCCAGAACAGATCTGATTACATTTTGGGAAAAGTAGGTCAAAGTTAAAATTTTTTATGATTTTTTTTTATATCTTTTTTTTCTCCCATTTACTTATAATGGACAAAATTTCAAATGTCTATAAAAACATCAATTCTGTTTCAATTTTCTTGAAACTTGGCACATATATAAAGGCAATTGAAATGCTGACTTCAGCACATGCATAGACATTTTTTTCTGGAGGATCTGTCTGTCTGTCTGTCAGGAGATACCTGAGGTCCAGATGCAAAAAACTCTTCATACATTCATGACAAAAACAAATGAACAGCAAAAACACATAAAAGCAAAAAACGACTAAAAACAAGTACACAGAAAACGCAGGTAGACACTGTTTTCATCTGATTTGTCAAGCTGATTACAGTAATGGTTCTTTTTTATAAAACTGTTATGTGTCGTGTAATTCTATGGACCTAGATAACCTATTTTACCTATAATTTGTAAATAATACACCCTAAATAAATTCAGTTAGATGAGACTTTACCATATGGAAATAACCTGCTACAGTTGATTTGAATGGATGGTGTGGAGATTCTATTGTTTTCTATCACTCTTTCTATGCTGATGTTGCATTTTGAGTTCTAAGACACGTCACCATGGCAATTCAGAAATTTCTCTGTGTTATTCTGACATGTGCCCTGCAGTGGTTCACTAAGCATAATAGCTCTTGCTAGGTCTTGTGACAGTAAGTGAAGCATATCAGATAGAAGCGTGGTGTCGCCGCCCTGCTCTTTGCATAATGTTAGTTCAATCCCTATACAGTCTGTGCAAATAGGCCCAGCACCGACACCGACCTGTCCTCACTTCTTTCGTCAGCAATATCTTCAAGGACACAGAGCACTGCAGGTAGTCTTTCCATCATATTACACCAGGCAGAGCCCACCTTGTGTTCCTGGAGCTCGACAAACTGACCTCCATATATTTCTGCTGAACTTCAACATGCAGCCATTTGTAGCCTGACATGAAATCATAAAGCTTTTCTAGGAAAGAAAAAACAGTTTCAGGTACTATTTTGACAGTATCTACTAGAACTAGGTTCCGGGAATGTGTCCTGCAGTACACAGATAATGCATCTATTTTTTATTTTATTACCTCCGCCAAGTAAGGTTATGGAGGTTATGTTTTCATCAGGGTTTGTCTGTCTGTCTGTCTGTCTGTCTGTTAGCAAGATAACTCAAAAAGTTATCCAATCCAATCCAACTTTATTTGTAAAGCACTTTAAAACAACTGCAGTGGACCAAAGTGTTGTACAGAAGAATAATTAACCCTTTCATGCATGAATTGTGAGAACCTTAATCAAGATTTTTTCTTCAGTGTTTTTTATTCCTCCTTAGGCATGAAAAAAACAATGCGTTTTTTTTTTTTTCTATGGAGTTACAAAAATATCCATGCATTTAATTTTGAAGTAAAGAAACGTGTTTAAAACCCAATATCAGAAAGTGATATGAAAACAATGAAATAAAAACATTTTTAATGCTGCTAATCTGATGTCTTCTCACATGTTAACATATTCTAATGCTAGTAATTACTCACTTCATGGAGATAATATGCACAAAAAACTCTTCTTGTCTGACAAATAACTGATTTACACTCAAACATGTCACTGCAGATCAGGTTTATCAAGAACAGCAAAGTTACAGTAATGGCCTGAATTACAGTGTATGGGATGGTGCATAAGTGTCCACTGTGTTGGCTGATATGGAACTAAAACAACAAAACCCATGAATATACAAGAGAATAGCTGGAGAATAACTGTCCACCAGAGTGGACAGTGCATGAAAGGGTTAAAACCAAAATAGAAGAATAAAATACAGAATAGATTAAAAGACATAGAAACTGTACAAAAAAAAAAAAAAAACGTGCTATAAAATTTGATTGATTGACTGATTTAATGGGTTTTCCCCTGTAAGTCGCTTTGGAAAAAAACGCCTGTCAAATGCATAAATGTAAATGTAAATGTAAATGTATACAGAAGAATAAATAAAACCCAAATAAAAAGAATAAAATACAAGAATAGATATGATAGATAGGTATGGGCGGATTTGGATGAAATTTTATTTATTTATTTATTTATTTATTTATGTATTTAGAACATGCAAAGAAACAAAATAAAACAAAATGAAGCAAATTAAGACAAAAAAACACATTTAAATGAACAGAATCTATCTTCAAGTACATGCAAATCTGAATTTTGCACGGTCGAAAAGGAGTAAGAAGAAGTATAAACTTAAAAATTTTCAGGAAAATGTTGATACTGGCACAAGGAACAAATGATAATATTTTGGTGGTGATTGGGTGGGGAGTGGGTGGGGGGGACTGATCTGCCTTGGCGGAGGTCTGCGCTCTCCGAATGCTTTTCTAGTTTTTTTTTTTTATTGATTTATTTCAAATATGGAAATGATACAAGCTTCCTGATTGCTACTAACTGACTTCTTTGCACAATATAATATAGAAATGAAAATTCAAGGAAGCAAAAATAATAATAATACACACAAAAAAAGAAAAAGAAAAAAAGAGTCATATTCGAAAAGGAGTGAGAAGCAGCATAGCTTATTAGCTCTCACCCCTTTGTGTATCTATTCCATATCTTTGGCCAACAAAAACTGGTTTATACTGTAGCTCATATCTCTCTAAGCAACTGATGATCTTCCATGTTAACCTTGCAGTATCTAAACTATCAGCAATTTGGAAAAAAAAAAAAAAAAAAACTCATGTATTGCCCACTTATAATAATATCTCAAGACTAGGGAAATTTGTTCTTCTCTTATCAGTCGTTTTATCGACTGGAACACTGAATGCCTCACTGTGTTTGACCTCTTGGATGATATTCTACCAATAATCTCTGCCAAACACTCCAGGATTTCTTTAGTGCTGTATAATTTGTATATTTGGACAGTTTTTTTCTTTGCTTTCGGGTCATATTTTGCTTTTTATTCCAATATGACCTAAAAGTTCCCCTTATATTCCAACTTCACTGACTTTTTTTTTTTTTGGTGCAATTTATCCATTGATTGCAACAAATCTGTGTTAGTCTCAGATCGCCTTTGCCTGCCCCTATGACATTTACATTCTTGGCTTCTTTGGAATGTATTGCACACCAACTGTCCTCATGTGGTGCTTTTTTTAAAGTGTGTAAAGTGAAGGCAGGCTGAGGGGCAAAGGGAACTGATGAAAGTCTGCTTGTGAAATAATAGACCTGGATTTGAGAAAATTCTAGCCATGATATTGTTTATATCATTTAGAACACAGGTGTCAAACATGTGGCCCATGGCCCCCAAAAGGGTCCAGTCCAGCCCTTGGGATGAATTTGTGAAATGCAAAGATTACACGAAGATATTAACAATCCTTTTAGTTCAGGTTCCACATTCAGACCAATTCAATCTCAAGTGGGCAGGACCAGTCAAATACTATCATAATAATATATAAATAATGACAAATCCAAATTTTTCTCTTTGTAAATGTAAATATTTTCATGCATTTACACTAAAACAAAGTATAATTTCACAAAAAATGTAAATAACCTGAACAAATATGAACAACCTGAAATGTCTTAAGAGAAGTAAGTAAAATTTTAACAATATTCTGTCTGTTATTAAATGTTTTGTGTATTTGTAGATCCACTGTGATCTGAAAGTTATAATGTACATGTGTAAATGATAAACTGAGGCAGAATATTGTTAAAACTACACTTTTTTTTTCAGTCAATTAGGGATGTAACAATAACCGGTATAATGATAAACCACGGTAAAATTTCCGACGGTTAGTATTACCATTTAAATTCTAATTATTATGATAACTGTATTCGATTACCGCACCTAGAAAACTCACAGTACTGTTCATTTCCTGAAGAAGCAGCGGCACTCCAGGCCTGTGTGCGCAGTTTGTAATGTTTGGCCCCTGAAAACATGGTGGACGGCACCTGCACGGACAGAGCTCCAGAGATTCGGGGATAGCAGCTCCCGCACGGACCCGGTCCGTCGGAGCACACACACGGACCCGGTCCGTCCGACTGCGGGTCGGTCTGAACAAGCACATGCACGGACTCAGTCCGTCCTAGCAAGCGAGTACACAGACCCGGTCCATGCTAGTGTTAACTCCTCCCCGGCCCCAACATTGAAACCGTCTGAATATAGATACTGAGGACAAACTCCTGTCAGTTCAAATGGGCCCAAAGGAGTGAAGTTCAACTGTACACAGACACATGATGTGTGTAAAAACCAAAGGAGAGGAGGATTTATGAACTGAAGGACATTCAACAGTAAATCCACTGACTGACCTCCAGAGGAACTGAACCATATGACACTGTTGTGGTTAGTCTGTCTCTCACCAGGAGTGAACCACTGACCAGTCTGGATCAGATCAGCCTAACATGTTTTCAAATCCTCATCCTTTCAGAATATTTACATTTGTTCATTAAATAGTTCAGGGAAATATGACTGTGTTTCACTTTCTGTTTGTGTGTGTATAATAGTGGATATGTGTGACACTGTGAATGATTTGATCTGGAAAATGTTCAAACAAATTCCACTCTGACCTGTCCAACTACTTTTTTTCACACTCAAAAACACCTCAGCAATTAATAGGAGAATTGATAAGGAACTGGATTGATAAGCAGAACTGATAATGGCATTGATATTGATCAAGTCCTATCAGTTCCCACCCCTGGTCCATAAGGTGCCAACTTTAATCACATTAGTATATTTGTTGTTTACATGTTATTACTTGAATGTTTCTACAACAGAAAGTACATTGTGCATGATACTTTATTAGTTTTTTTCAAAATACAACTTGGTTATATTATTTCAGTGTGTGTATCAGTACTTTTTGAACATTTTGAGCACATTTCAACAATACCGCGATAATAATGATAAACGTGATAATTTTGGTCACAATAACCATGACATGAAATTTTCATATCGTTACATCCCTACAGTCAATTCATGTTATTCACATCTTTTGAAAAGATAGTTTGCAGATGTAAACCTTTCCATAATGTAAACCAACTTTTTGTTTTGCTCTAAAACATACAGAAAAGTTTGGAGTTGACGTTATTTATATATAATCATGTTATTATTTGGCTGGTCCGGCCCACTGCAGATTAAATTTAGCTGAATGTGGCCCCTGAACTAAAATGACTTTGACACCCCTGATTTAGAATAAAATTTCCACATTTGTTCTCACTGTGTTCCAGGGAATATCCTCAAGTCTGCGAGATCAACCACGGATTGAGAAATGCTGTGAAGCCGGCTCCTACTGATCCTCCTCTTCCTTAGGGGTTTGGTGCCAGCTCTCCAGCTCATGTTCCACCTGTTGCTGCAGATCCTAAAAGGCTGCTGGTGGAGCTCTTACTGGCCTTTCTGGCTGGCTTAGACCTCCACTGAACTGCACTGCATCTGTCCAACCCTGACACAGTTTCCCCTTAAAGGAACCTCAGATATCCTGCTGTGTGGAACTCCTCTCTCTTTTCAGTAGGCTTCTATTTCCATCACCTCATGACACCCTTTTGGACAAGCCGCCGTATAAGAGTGAGGCATTGAAGTGCTTCAGTGTGCACAGAAAGCACCGCAGTAGTCATATTTCTGTACAACCACTACAGCTATAACAGTTTATAGCTCCATGTTATTAGTAAATTCCACATGTGTAAAGGATTAGCTGACCTGCGGTGATGCATGATTCATAATTATCCAAAAATAACAGCAATCAGTTTAGTTCCTTATATCAGTATAGTTGAGTATCTCTTAACCTGTTTAACCCTGACCATATTTTCAGGGGAAAAACGCCTAAAAAGACATACCCAAAGTAAATGAAGAATTGCTTCACATTAATAAGGTTCATAGGAATGTTCTTGGTGTCTATGGACATTTACAGACCTCACAGAATCTATTCCCATTGTCTAAAATATTGTATCTATTACTATGCCTGAGTAAACTGTAACAAACTAAAAGAGAAATTAGAATTTTTTATCCTTGCCTGTTTTTTTTCCGGCTGGATTGACGATGATATGCATAAATTAAGTGTTCGTGTCAGAGATTTTTAATAGCGTATATTTCACCCCACAAAGATTAAAAATCATCTTCGAACATTAAAGTTTGCACTAAAATACACTTTTGATGTATTTTTATTAACATTAGGGTCTAAACTTTGAGCAAAACTTGAAAAAAACATCCATTGTCCTGATTTATTATATTTTTATAGTAGATGAATATTAATATAATTTTAATTAATATATATATATATATATATATATTTAATGTCTGTACTGAAAATATGTAAATATGGATATGATAACAAAAATATTATTCCAATAACTACAAAAGCACTTGGAGAGCACAGACCTTCACCAAGGCAACCCCCCCCATCACCACTAAAATTTAATAATTGTTCCTTATGTCAGTATCAACGTTTCCTGAAAATTTCATCCAAATCCATCCATAACTTTTTGAGTTATCTTGCTAACAGACAAATAAACAGACAAACCCTGATGAAAACATAACCTCCTTGGCGGAGGTAATAAATGCAAGTTCTTGTGTTAAATTATGTCTTTTTTCTTAATTTTTCATATTAACTGTACGACACTCATCCCTGCTCTACAATGCATAAGTGGACATGCACATTTTTTCCACTATATGTTCTGTATCTAAACCCAGCAAATTCTAAATGGGTGCTTCTATGAAACTGGGTTCATTTTGGTATGTGTCACTTTGCCAGCTTTTTTAGACCCAGTAATAAAGGAGAAATTTAGACATATTTTCTCCCAGGATGTAACTAATGATGACCTCAGATAAATGCAAAAAAAATTATACTCTTGCTCTGAGCCATCCCAAAATTAATGAATTTTTAATAAAAATATTGGGGCCAAAAATAGGACCAAAATTCGGACAGGAAAAGCTACCTAGGTGTCAGTGCATATGATCTGGAACACATGGCTTGAAATGGTCTTATATACTGCTGTAAATAAAGACACTGTGTTTAATTTGATGATCCTAGTGGTTTTTCTAATCCAGACATGTGGGTTTCTCATGAATTGGCAGTCTCATTCCAGGTTTTGCGTGTAACCCATCATGTCCACTGGTGTTACATGCAGAACCAGCCCATTTTAACACAAATAAACACACATATAAATTGTGAGTGATTTTGCAACAGCGGTCATTTTTGTGAAACACTCTGCCTTGCATAATTAGTTTGATTCCCAAAATGTATCTGTGAGAGAATAAAAAGATATTCGAAAAAATAGTAGCAGATAATTTTCGTGTCCTTTTTACCATGTTACATGTGGATTTTTGTGTAGAAATAATACAAAAAATAATAGAAAAATGTGTTTTATCTGAAAAATAGTTTGTCTTTTATCTCAGTAAGTATTTATTTTTAAAATAGACCCAAAGTGCTTCCTAACTTGCTTTATAACATTAGTCTACATCTGGTTTGAATTTTTAGCCCCTCTGTCCTGTTTTTAGGACCAGTTTCATAGAAACACCCATATGGAAAAAAGATGTAGGAACGTCTTTCTGCATTTGGTGAACACATGTGAAACCTGATTTGGAGGCTAAATTTGCCTTTGGACTGTTGTTTCATCACATAAAACAGTCTTCCTCATCTTTTAACTATTTCTGTATCACACTGGAAAAAATCTAAATCTTACCAAGTTTTTTTTTTCTCATTTCTAGTCAAAATATCTCATCACACTTAAAAAAAGACAGAATCACCTAAAAGAGTAAATTTTTAGTGAGATTAGTAATTAGTTCTCAGTATCTGCAACACTCATGGCTATGCACTGTAAAAATCTAAATCTTACCAAGTGTATTTTTCTCATGTCTCGTCATAATATCTCATCACACTTAAAATAAGACATAATCACCTAAATAGTGACTTGTAAGTGAGATATAAGAACTTATTTTTAGACAATAGATCTAGAAAATCTTATTTCAAGAAATCTTACCAAGATATTTTTTTTTTTTTGCTTGAATTAAGCACAAAAAAAAATCTTGAATTAAGCAAAAAAAATCTGCCAATGGAACAAGTGAAAATTATCTTGGTAAGATTCTTGAAATAAGATTTTCCAGATCTAATGACTAAAAATAAGTTCTTATATCTCACTTACAAGTTACTCTTTAGGTGATTATGTCTTATTTTAAGTGTGATGAAATATTATGACTAGAAATGACAAAAATGCACATGGTAAGATTTAGATTTTTACAGTGCATAGCCATGAGTGTTGCAAATACTGAGAACTAATTCCAAACACAATAGATTCCAGCAACTCCAGCCTGAACAACCACAGCTCATTAAGGCATCAGCAAAATTCTGCCATTATTAGGCATCAAAAGCATAAAATAATGACTGATAATTCCTGTATTTGGCCTCTTGTCTGGCACATTTCAACCAAACCAGGTTAGAATGACATTATTAGACTGTGGTTCAAACTACAGGCATGTTTGGGAAAAAAAGGAGAACATTTATTAACATGAATTGTCATTATTCTGTTTTATTGGTCCATGAATAGAAAATAACTAGGATGACTGATTGCTGCCACCAGGCTTGTGTCGGTGGAACAGCAGCAGACAGGGTGAAGAGGAGGGGGATATAAGACAGAAATGAGACAGAAACTAAGGGGGTAAAAAATCAGACAAGTACATAAAGAAAGAAGGGAGGGGAGGATGGTGAAAATAAAGACAGATGGCATGAATTATTGCAGTATTGACAGTTCTTATTGCTCTATTTTGTTAATCACCTGAAAACCACAGCAGCATTTTAAAGGTCCAATTTGTAAGATTTAAGAGGACTTTAAGTGGATGTAATTACAAAGGTGGACTGTAATGATCATAATTGTGTTTTCATTCATGTGTAATTACATAAAAAATGAGAATTGTTGCATTTCAGTTACTAATGATTGAACTGTTTATATATCCTGTACCAGACATCTTTTTTTTCTTTTTTCTTTTTTTTTTTTTACAGTGGGTATCATCCAGTGTTTAGGTGCATTACTGTCCCTTCCTATGTTTTAGTGTAGACCTGAGTTTACTTCCATTTAACCAAAAAGCCCAGGACGAACAAGACACTGGCTCTAACAAGGACTTTTTTTATGTTTTTTGTGGCCACTGTAGGTGACGATGGGGTTTTTCTATTAATTGCAATCTGTAGTTTAACCAGTCGATGTCAATACATATCACGCACTGACGCTGTAATACACATGCAGTTTATGATTCAGTAATGAAAAATGAAAAGTGATGACAACACTGGTCAACAACAAATTTATTGTTTAAGTTTTTTGAGCTGATTTAGGATAATTTTGGTGTGCTGAATCCAAAAATCACATTAATTTTGCTCAATCAGGTCAACTTTCTGAACCATGCTACATATTGGCTTTTTAACATTTTTGCTTACATTTATGGGCATTTTCACATCATATGATACAAAATTCTTTCATATTTCTTGCAATAAATGAGTTCTGAAGATTTTACTTTTGCCAATTTATGATTGTTTTTTTTTTTTTAATATTACAGGTGAATGAAATGGCTTCAACTGGAAGATCTTGCAAAAATAAGCCTGACTTATTCTGCTACATCTGCAGTGAATACACTATTGTACCTAACATGGAATCAAGTCACAAGTTTCATAAAGTGTGCTTACCATCTTATTTTGGTATTAATTATTATATTTTGTGAGAAGATCAAATTTTTCAAAATCAAATTAGCAAAAAAACCTGACCTGATTGAGGAAAAACAGATGTCATTTTTGGATTTAGCGGTGCAAAATGGTCCTAATTCTGTTGAAAAATACTTAGACAACTTGCAAAAAACATTTTTTTGTAACCCAGTGTAATTTGGTGGCTTCCATAAACATGGAAATGATACGAAATGTTTAGTTAAACTCAGGGGCAGTGCTACCAATTGTGGGCCCCAGGAAAGGTAAACACTGTGGACCCTGTCATAAAATTCAGTATCTTGTCGATCTGTCGGAGTGTGTGTGTGCGTGTGTGTGTGTGTGTGTGTGTGGGGGGGGGGGGGTCACTCTGGAAAAAAATCTAAATCTTACTGAGTGTATTTTTCTCATTTCTAGTCAAAATATCTCATCACACTTAAAATAAGACAGAATCACCTAAAGCAGGGGTGTCAAACTCATTTTTGTTCAGGGGCCACATTCAGCTAAATTTAATCTGCAGTGGGCCGAACCAGTCAAATAATAACATAATTATATATAAATATTGTCAACTCCAAACTTTTCTCTATGTTTTAGAACAAAAAAAAAAAAAGTTGATTTACATTATGGAAAGGTTTACATCTGAATATAAATATAATAGAAATAAATCTAAAATAAACAACTTTAAGGTTAACAAATAATCGTTTTTAATAATCGTGATTTCAGTTATTGCTAAAATAATTGTGGTTATTGTTTTTTTCTATAATCGAGCAGCCCTAATGATTATATATAAATATTGTCAACTCCAAACTTTTCTCTATGTTTTAGAGCAAAAAAAAAAAAGTTGATTTACATTATGAAAAGGTTTACATCCGCAAACTATCTTTTCAAAAGATGTCAATAACATAAATTGACTGGAAAAAAAAGTGTAGTTTTAACAATATTCTGCCTCAGTTTATCATTTACACATGTACATTATAACTTTCAGATCACAGTGGATCTATAAACACGCAAAACATTTAATAACAGACAGAATATTGTTAAAATTGTACTTACTTCTCTTAAGACATTTCAGGTTGTTCATATTTGTTCAGGTTATTTACATTTTTTGTGAAATTATACTTTGTTTTAGTGTAAATGCATGGAAATATTTATATTTACAAAGAGAAAAATTTGGAGTTGTCATTATTTCTGAGTTATTATGATAGTATTTTACTGAATCCTGCCCATTTGAGATTGAATTGGTCTGAATGTGGAACCTGAACTAAAAGGATTGTTAATATCTTCGTGTAATTTTTGCATTTCACAAATTCATCCCAAGGGCCGGACTGGACCCTTTGGTGGGCCGGATTTGGCCCCCGGGCCACATGTTTGACACCTGTGACCTAAAGAGTAACTTTTCAGTGAGATATAAGAACTTAGTTTTAGACAACTGATCTAGAAAATCTTATTTCAAGAAATCTTACCAAGATTAATGATGTGTTTAATTCACAATTTTTTTTTTTTGCTTAATTCAAGCAAAAAAATCTGCCAATAGAACAAGTGAAAATTATCTTGGTAAGATTTTGATTTTTTCCAGTGCAATGCCCGACTCTGGACTTCTATTCCTCTCTTATCCAGTGGATCTTAGACGAAATTTTCACAACTTCTACCCTGTATCAACTGGATTCCCTCTGCTGCTCTATATGGGCCCCCCACAAATACTGGGCCGAATGAATTTGCCATGTTTACCCCCCTTATCAGCACCCCAGGTTAAACTTAAGCTATGAAAATAGAGCATTTACACACACACACACACACACACACACACCCCATCCTATCCATTTATTTGGTGATGTGTGTTGTCAGTACCAGTGGTGGCAACACAGAAAATGTGTGCGTCTTTAGATTCTGGTGTTAATGACAAAAATAGAAAATAATAATTTCTTCTCTAAAGACAAAAAAAAGGCCTGTGCTCCAATATTCCTCTGGACTGCCCTAAGCTCTGATGCATTCAGTGCACTGAAGGTTTAATACACATGCAGTTTATGATTCAGTAAATAAAAATGAAAAGTGATGACAATTTTGTTGGCCTCCATAAAGAATGAAATTATATGAAATGAAATGTAATGTAAATGTAACTGTGGGCCCCATGAAAGGTAAACGCTGTGGACCCTTTCATAAAATTCAGTATCATGTCGATCTGTTGGGGGGGGTGGGGGGTTCATACATAACGTCACTTAAACTAGCGTGAAAACAAAATTGAAACTTGACATGCTTTCACATTGGAAAAAAATCCTAATCTTACTAAGTGTGTTTTTCTCATTTCTAGTCAAAATATGTCATCACACTTAAAACAAGACATAATCACCTAAAGAGTAACTTTTCAGCGAGGTATAAGAACTTATTTTTAGACAACAGATCTTGAAAATCTTATTTCAAGAAATCTTTCACTTGTCCCATTGGCAGATTTTTTTTTTAATTTAAATTTTTTTGCTCAATTCAAACAAAAAAAATCTGCCAGTGGAACAAGTGAAAGATTTCTTAAAATAAGATTTTCAAGATTTATTGTCTAAAAAATAAGTTCTTATATCTCACTGAAAAGTTACTCTTTAAGTGATTCTGTCTTATTTTAAGTGTGATGACATATTTTGAGTAGAAATGAGAAAAATACACTTGGTAAGATTTAAAGTTTTTCCAGTGCAATGTCTGACTCCAGACTTCTATTCCTCTCTTATACAGCGGATTTTACACGAACTTTCACAACTTCTAGCCTGTATCCACTGGACCCCCACAAATGCTGGGCCCCATGAATTTGTCATGTCTACCTCCCCTTATCAGCACCCCAGGTTAAACTTATGCTATGAAAATAGAGCAAGGAAACCTGAGACAGGACAAAAAAAAGTCCTGTGCTCCAATATTTCTCTGGACTGCCCTAAACTTTGATGCATTCGACATAGCATTGTTTGAATACATATATGCAATGTCACAGCATTTAATTGTCATTTTTTTTGGTACATAATGTTAAACGTAGCCTCCATAGACTTGTACTGTAGACATGCTGCATGATGGGTAACACTGGTCTACAAGGAAAATGCTTCCAGAATAAAAGTAATGAAATTTTACCACATGAGAGTCACTGATAAAGAAAAATCAAGTCAAAAATGCTGGTTGGCTGAACTTTCCAAGATACAGCCTTGGATCAAAATGTGAAATTCAAGAATTAACGAGAGAATGGGTTTGACTCAAAAGGAATATTTATCTCAGAGCTACAAGATCTACTTCAAAACACTGTCTGCACATTAGAATACATTCACTTTACAGGTTCTATTTAGTGGAAGATTTATAAAACTATTATATAAATGTACATAAACCAGTATATATGTGTAATAACACTTAATCATATACCTTGAAAACATCAGCAAACCAGCACTTTTGTCATTAATTTTCCAATTAATCTTATTAAAATGTGTAACATTTAGCACATTTAATCTCTGAAGCAAATCATTTCTAAAAAATTGTAGACCAGTGTAATCATTTCATCCAACGCCCTTAATGCGCCCACCACTCTGGAATAGAGTCAATCTGGAGTCATCAGACCACATAACCTTTTTCCACTGAAACACAGTCCAGCCTTTATACTCTTTAGCAAACTGAAGGTCGTTTAAGACATGAGAAACTACTCACTGCATCAGCTGGGATTAATAACTTGTTGTCAGTTCTGTTTAGATATGTTTGTTAAATTTCAAATACAGAATACACACAGGTATTCAAACATATAAAAAAAAAAAAAGAAAAAAAAAAAATCAAACAAAACCCACTTAACCCTCCCAAACCCCTTGCTGTCACCAGATCTATGTGCATATACAATATGGCACTGTAGATATAAATAAAGTCACATATCAGTGTTACATACACATACGTCTGAACTTGTTAAGGGCCCTGTACATGCGTTGTAGGATTGTCAAAAATGATTAACCCCTTCATGCATAAGTCACTACAGTGGACAGTTATTCTACAGCTGTTCTCTTGTATATTCATGGGTTTTGTTGTTTTAGTTCCATATCAGCCAACACAGTGGATGCTTATGCACCATCTCATACCCTGACATTCATACCTTTACTGTAACTTTGCTGTTCTTGATAAACCTGATCTGCAGTAACATGTTTGAGTGTAAATCAATGGTTATTTGTTAGACAAGAAGGTTTTTTTTTTGCATATTATCTCCATGAAGTGAGAAATTACTAGCATTAGAATATGTTAAAATGTGAGAAGACATCAGATTAGCTGCATTAAAAATGTTTTTATTTCATTGTTTTCATATCACTTTCTGATATTGGGTTTCACACACGTTTCTTTTCTTCAAAAATTAAATGCATGGATATTTTTGTAACTCCATAGAAAAAAAAAAAAACTTGATCACATTGTTTCTTTTCATGCCTAAGGAGGAATAAAAACACTGAAGAAAAAAATCTTGACTAAGGTTCTCACAATTCATGCATGAAAGGGTTAAGAAAGATTTCCACACTTTATGAAACTTCTGTTCAGATCCACGTAAAGTATATTGATTTTTTTGAGTTTAAGGTTGGAGTTCACTTTTCTGACCCAATGTCCAACAGAAGGTGGGGCAGGTTCCTTTTATATAGTCAGAATAGGACGGCGTGACAAAAGAGTACTGAAGGCAACCACCTTGTGTCCTCCTGCAGGTAGCTGCAGCCTTCCATGAACAATGCTGAACAAACAAACTTGTTGTCAGTTCTTTTTAAGGAATTACTACAAAATTGGAAGAACCACACTACCAGTCAAAAGTTTGGACTCACCTTCTCATTTAAATGCCATGATTTGGACCGCAGATGACCAACAAGTGTTCAGCATCACTGGGAACTCCTTCAAGACTGTTGGAAAACATTTCAGGTGACTACCTCATGAAGCTCATCGAGAGAATGCCAAGAATGTGCAAAGCAGTAATAAAAGCAAA
The DNA here is from genome assembly GCF_902148855.1 of Sphaeramia orbicularis. Classification (NCBI taxonomy): domain Eukaryota; kingdom Metazoa; phylum Chordata; class Actinopteri; order Kurtiformes; family Apogonidae; genus Sphaeramia; species Sphaeramia orbicularis. The sequence continues at coordinate 27,201,796 of NC_043972.1, read as the reverse complement.
ATGTGGCTGTTTTGAAGAATCTAAAATATAAAACATGCTTTGCGTTATGTCAGACTTTTTTAACTACATAATTCCGTATGTGTTCATTCATAGTTTTGATGCCTTCAGTGAGAATCTACAATGGAAATAGTCCTGAAACTAAAGAAAAACCAGGTGAGTCCAAACTTCTGACTAATAGTGTATATTGACCATTATAAGTAGTTTTTAGCTCATACTTTGCTGATCGTGGAGTAGAAGAAGCAAAAAGCAAGGAAAGAGAAAGACTAACAGGTCAAGGATTAAGTCTAAAAAAAAACAAACAAAAAAAAAACACACAGCCTCGTGCACTACATGGCAAAGAAAAACACACTTGTGCATTATTCCTCTGTGTTTTCTATTTTGTGTTTCTCACCAGAAGTTTTGGTAAAAAAGGACACGCTATGAAGATGACAGGGACAGAAAATCCCATCCCTTTGATTGTCTGATAGACTGCCCCCATCCACCTCTGCATACTCAACGCCCCATGTTAGTAACGTCTCTCTGGGACAATAGACTGAAACAAGTGCTCTAGTGGGGAAGGCAATGGTGCTAGAGATGTCATTAGAAGGGACCTAAGAGCAAGTGATTGAGCAGAGAGTGCTTCCCTGGAGAACTGTAGCTAAGCCTCTGTTCTTTCTCTAACATCCTCTCCATGATTCTCCTTTCTCCTTCTTTCTTTCTTACTTAACTCAGTCAAATACCGGAAACCTACAGACTTGATTTTAAGATACTACTCCTCACGTATAAAGCTCTAAATGGAACCGGACCAAGTTACATTGCAAACTCACTGATCAATTATGTACAAACTAGAACACTGAGGTCATCAAATGCAGGGTTACTAGCGACTCCCAGAAATATTACAAAGAAAATGGGGGACGCAGCCTTTACTAACTATGCACCAAAGTTATGGAATACAATTCCAAAAGACATTAGAGAAGCCAGTTCACTGAATATATTTAAAACCAAATTAAAAACATTTTTATTCTCATTAGCCTTTGAAAGGAGATAAAAATGGGGTCACAATTCAGGAACCAGGAATGTGCGCTGTTTTTATTTTTATTTTATTTTATTGTATTTCAAATTTCATCTTATTTCTTGCACTTCAAAAATTCTATGCATAATCAAATATTTTAATGTGCGCTGTTTTTATTTTTATTTTATTGTATTTCTCTCAAATTTCATCTTATTTCTTGCACTTCAAAAATTCTATGCATAATCAAATATTTTAATGTGCGCTGTTTTTATTTTTATTTTATTGTATTTCTCTCAAATTTCATCTTATTTCTTGCACTTCAAAAATTCTATGCATAATCAAATATTTTAATGTGCACTGTTTTTATTTTTATTTTTATTTTATTGTATTTCTCTCAAATTTCATTTTATTTCTTGATGTATAACCAAATCTTAATGTATTTTAATATTGTATTTTTTCAATCAATGTGAAGCACTTTGGGCTACAATTTCTGTATGCAAGGTGCTATACAAATAAAGTTTATTATTATTATTATTATTATTATTATTAATAAATATGTTCCTCTATCTCATATCTTCCTAAATTAAAGATTTTGCAGGATAAATTTACACCATGCCATTTTAATGACTGAATCGCTTACTGCTTTGAGCTTATTAGAGGGAAAACAGGATTCTTTGTTTTCTGCACTTATGTAACTCTATAACATCAGCAAAACAACAAATGCAAATAATTAGATCATGAAAATTGTAGTTAAATAGCCTGAAATTACACAAATGTCTTAATATTTCTATGCTGTAAAAATGTTGCAAGTGGTGAGAATATGCTATAGTAGTTAAAGGTACCAACCGGCCTGTCAACCTGAAAAAACACTTGTCATTATTAATTGAATTAAAATGTCTTGTCATTGTTGAGGTTGCTTTAGGTGCCAGTCAGTCTGGCATCAGAGACAGCCGATATAAAAACAACAGGTCACTGGATCTTTATTAAATATACCATGAGGGTGTTAGGTAATGGCTATAAAATTGTTGTGTATACTGCAATGTTTGCACTAAATTAAACTTAATACTACAAAAACGAATTTGTCTTCTGGGCGTGCTGCTACAGTCAGTGACTTTTCAACTTGCCTGTTTGTCAACTGCGTTGCACATTTAATTGTAGTTTAAACTCATCCAGGTCAACGCATTTTGTACTTTTTCATGCTGTCACACAAAAATAGAAGGAACATCATGGCATTTTCAGTCAAAAAGAACATAGGTTATTGTTTATAAAGCTACTAGTCAAAAGTCACATTGTCCCAAGAAATAATTTCGATAATATACACTACCAGTCAAAAGTTTGGACTCACCTTCTCATTTAAATGCCATGATTTGGACCGCAGATGGCCAACAAGTGTTCAACATCATTGGGAACTCCTTCAAGACTGTTGGAAAACATTTCAGGTGACTACCTCATGAAGCTCATCGAGAGAATGCCAAGAATGTGCAAATCAGTAATAAAAGCAAAATGTGGCTGTTTTGAAGAATCTAAAATATAAAACATGCTTTGAGTTACGTCAGAATTTTTTTAACTACATAATTCCGTATGTGTTCATTCATAGTTTTGATGCCTTCAGTGAGAATCTCCAATGGAAATAGTCCTGAAACTAAAGAAAAACCAGGTGAGTCCAAACTTTGGACTGGTCGTGTAGTTGTAATACTTAATCAATTACAATAATTAAACAATTTAATACAGTTAAAATCACTGTGTAAAATTTCACAATGTAGTGATTTTGTTTCTTTTTAATTTTTTTGAGAAAATTAACCTTTGTCTTTGACCTTTAAGGGTCAAACTTTTGTGACACTAGATGCTGACACTATAGGTGGTACACATACAGTACGTGGTAGACTATAGTCCAGTGTTTCCCAACCTTTTTTGGCTCATGACCCCATTTTAACCTCACACATTTCTGGCGACCCCAGACATTCAAAACAGAGACTTTTTTTTTGCTAAAATTGATTTGTTTTTGATTATGTAATAGTTTGCTATACTATGTTGCAAATACAGGTTAATTTTAGATGACATTTAGTCTATAAAATGTATATTATTATGGACGGAGGCAGAAAAGTCAGGTGTAGATTACTGCACAAAGTGAGAATTTGATTTTCCTTGGTCAGGATATGTACAGTCAGTCCAGCTTGGATTTACAAGGCTGACGATTAATACTGAACAAACAAGAACTCAAACTATGAATTATGAAACTGGCCACAATGAACATTTGAAGGATACATGATCGGCTCAATCAAGATATGCTCTCTCAGATGTTATATCCTGCATTTTATTTGAACTTGTTTTTCATGAGGACAAATGTGTGGTATTTTAATTATAATGAAATATATATCAAATCTTTAAAAAAAATGTACTAGTATTTTTTTTTTTTTTAATTTTTCTCAATTACCGTACTTTCCGGTCTAGAAGCTGCTGCTTCTTTCCACACTGAACATTTCCACAATGAACATTTGACAGATAAACAGAACCACAGTGCTTCAGTTTCACAACCACAATTTGTCATGTCTTTTATGTATTGGGATTGTCTCTCTCAACTCACTATATATTTTTTATTAGTAAGTTTTTCTAAATTTTTTTATCAATTACTAGAAATTTCAGGCGACCCCATTTGAATTCCAGGCGACCCCACGTGGGGTCCTGACCCCAAGGTTGAAAAACACTGCTATAGTCAAATTAGATCACTTTTGTTTCAGTAAATTAATGGCAATTTCTTTTAATAATCATGGGGATTTTTCCTTACCTTGATGTTTGACGTATTTAGACACTGGTCAAAACAACACTGGTGGTCTGTTAATCTATAAAGCTCTGCTGGGTAAACTCCCAGAATACCTCAGTACCCTTCTCTCTGTCAGCTCTGGTAGTTACCATCTGCAGCTTGAATGTTTCCTGAGCTCGGACAGATCTTAGCAAAACAGTGTTTAAGTCATATGTGTTCTAATGAAAACAGAATAAATCAACATCCTTGTAGGGTAGTCAGTTCATACATGCATGACTTGCTTCAATATTATATTATATTTTAAGCCATACAAATATATACAAGCACATGTAAAATACTGCAAAAGAAACCTAGACATGTGAAGTAATACTTCCAAGGTAGCCTGTACTGAGCCTGCCAAGGTCAACAAAGCAGTGACAGATCAAGTAACATTGTTAAACAACGAGCTGTCATGAACGCTTCACATTTAAGTATAAAAGATCTAGGAGAACAAAGACAGACACTACAGACGACTGACTCACAGGTAGGTAAATTTACACATTACCTTTTGCATATTTGAGAGACTGATGGAACTATTCTCAACTGTAATATCTTGATTTGCAAAATGTTTTGTTTAAATAATATATAATAATTAGAATTGTGTAGATAGATAGATAGATAGATAGATAGATAGATAGATAGATAGATAGATAGATAGATAGATAGATAGATAGATAGATAGATAGATAGATAGATAGATAGATAGATAGATAGATAGATAGATAGATAGATAGATAGATAGATATTGAAAGCAATATCAAATTTGTACAAAAAAATCATACAATATAAACATAATTACTAAATAGTCACTCATCAGAAAGTATTTTTAATGTAATAATCAGGTTTTTGGGTTTTTCTTGCTTATATATATATATATATATATATATATATATATATATATATATATATATATATATATATATATATATATATATTTTTTTTTTTTTTTTTTTTTTTTTTTTTTTTCAAAGTAACCTCCTCTTTAACTTGTTTCTAGTCATTATAGCATCATAGGTCCAGTTTTTGTGTGCTTTTTCCAATCAATGTATACCAAAGGTAAATTAAGGAAAATGATGCATATCAATTAAAGCAAAGTCTGATCATTGCAGTAAATCCATCCCCAAATCCATAGAATTCACACTGGTTGTTAAGAAAGACACTGTGAACAGAAACCTGAAGTTTGGGCTTTTAATGTAGAGGGAATTGTTTATTTGTGGCACGATTTGTCTTCTTTTACAGCTTAAATGTCTGAAAACAATTAAGAATACATTTTTGAGATTTGCTCATTGTAATGACATTTTTACCTCCGCCAAGGAGGTTATGTTTTTGCCAGGGTTTGTTTGTTTGTCTGTCTGTCTGTCTGTCTGTCTGTCTGTCTGTCTGTCTGTCTGTCTGTCCGTTAGTGTGCAACATAACTCAAAAAGTTATGGACAGATTTGGATGAAATTTTCAGGGTTTGTTGGAAATGGGATAAGGAAGAAATGATTAAATTTTGGTGGTGATCGGGGGTGGGGGGGCCCACGGGGGGGGGCACTGATCAGCCTTGGCGGAGGTCTGCGCTCTCCGAGTGCTTCTAGTTTTTAATATAAGATGGAGAGGGACAACACTTTTTTAGTAAAACAGGCTTATAGTCCTGGAGTTCCACCATATATGCAGTTAGTTATTTTATGACAATTGCATTGTACAAAATAAACTGATCAAATTCAAAACATATAATAAATAAGAATAACATAGTCAGACCTGCGATGAACTGGTGACATGTCCAGGGTGTACCCCACCTTCACCCATAAGTAGCTGAGATAGGCTCCAAGCGACCCTCATGACCCTAGTGAGGATAAAGCAGGTTCAGAAAATGAATGAATGAATGAAATAAGAATACTATACATTCAGATGGGGAGAGTGCTTAAATATAAACATTTAAAGTCATGTTTGGAACTTTAGGTAACACTTTATAATAAGTACACACTATGAAGCATTAGTTAAGCATTAACAAATACTGAATTCATTATTTATAAAGCATATTTCTGACATGCATACTCATTAGTATATGGTTTATAAGTACAGTTATAATGGTTTTACTAATCATTCATAATCCTAATCATTCATCCTTCTATCATGCAGTTTGTCTGATAATCCCATGTGCTTTGTCTTTCTTTTGTTAGAATAACTGAGACTTTGGTGAGTCTTTAGGCATTGCCAATCTTTAAATCTCATTTGTAAACGCTTTAGATGGCACAGATAGTCCACACTTTAGATGAGCTCACAGCATAGACTTAATTAATGTATATAAAGTGCTTTATAACTACCTGAAATAATGAATTCCTGTATTAATAACTGTTTATAGTACATTTATTGGAAAATAAATGTGAGTTTGTATAAAATACCCACTAACATATATTAGTACATGTCTAAATAGTGTATGTGCAAGCATAAATGCACATCATAACTGTTTGTAAATGATACAATACTAAATGTTTAAATGCTGAATCCATAATTTGTAAAGTATGAAAATACAATCATTAAGCACATTGTAGATGAGCTTATGAATGAAGAGTAAAACCTTTATAACTGGGCTTATAAACCATATACTAATGAGTATTCATGTCAGAAATATGCTTTATAAATGATTAATTCAGTATTTGTTAATGCTTAACTAATGCTTCATAGTGTGTACTTATTATAAAGTGTTACCAAACTTTCATATATTTGGGTCGGACTTGTTAAAAAAATTTTCTCAATTGCAATGTTTTGTTTTATCTAAAACTGTGGTATGAATGTACTACTAAACATATGTGAATTATTCATAAAATAATTATATTATCTGTGACATTAAAACTTTATTCACAGGACAATGACTCCAGTGTCTTTTCTTCTGCACCTCCTGTCATGGCTGGCTGTTCAAGGACATGTACATGGTGATTATGGTTGTTCATTTCATATAGTGAAACTGCATTTATTGTCAGCAGGTTATAACACATTAAAAGTGACATATTACATGTAAAATCATGAAATAAAAATGAAAAGTATTTGTTTAAGTTAACTGACACTCTTTTTAACATAACCATTGAAAAAAATCAAAAGATTTTGCAGGATGAAAGAATGAAGTCATCTAAAATTGTTGTTACTGTTTGAAGTTTCTTTTCACTTTCACTTTTCACTAAAAACGCAGAGTAAAATGTACTTTTTTGCTTCTAGTAGCTACATGCACAGACTGGTAGCACTAACACAGCAGAAAAAAATGAAAGCTAATAGGGCATGATGTAAAAACTGAGGATTTTTTTCATGCCACTGGATGTCAGAACATGAAGAAAAAAAAGATGATAATCAGATTCTTAGACTGCCGTTGTTAAAGACACTAAAATGTGCAATTAACCCTTTCATGCATGAATTATGAAAACCTTAGTCAAAATTTTTTTCTTGAGTGTTTTTATTCCTCCTTAGGCATGAAAAAAACAATGTGATCGAGTTTTGTTTTTTTTTTCATGGAGTTAAATAATGTCCATGCATTTAATTTTTGAAGTAAAGAAACATGTTTACAACCCAATATCAGAAAGTGATATGAAAACAATGAAATAAAAACATTTTTAATGCTGCTAATCTGATGTCTTCTCACATTTTAACATATTCTAATGCTAGTAATTACTCACTTCATGGAGATAATATTTAAAAAAAAAAAAAAAACCTTTTTGTCTAACAAATAACAACTGATTTAGATTAAAACATGTCACTGCAGATCAGGTTTATCAAGAACAGCAAAGTTTCAGTAATGGTCTGAATTGCAGTGTTTGGGATGGTGCATAAGTGTCCACTGTGTTGGCTGATATGGAACTAAAACAAAAAAATCCATGAATATACAAGAGAACAGCTGGAGAATAACTGTCCACTGTAGTGACCACTATGCATGAAAGGGTTAAATGTGCATTAAACCTGAGTGGACTGAACAGCAAGACACACCTAGGACCACTACATAGGAGTTATTGTTAACAACAAATTGAACTGATTTAGTCTCTACTTAGAGGGAAACAGGCAGTAAACACATACAGTATACAACACACTTAATGACAAGTCAGTCATCACACAACACATTGACACACACATCTATACCCACCCCTGTCCTCTCTGTTTGATCACAAAAACAGTCACTTACCAGAAAACTCAACCAAAAAGAGTGAGTTTTATGATGACGTAGACTCATTCCTAAAAACAGCTTCTTCTTTACAAATGCATTTAGCTAACACTAAAGGAAGTGGTGCTATGTACACAGGAGCTACATAATGGTGTGGAAATAAAAGAAAATGTGCCTGGTACTTTCACAGCCTCTGTCAATGAAGCCTACTTTCTTTTCTAGTAAACATTCATAAACTTTTAGAAACATCACTGTCTGAAACTGACAGGACAATATTACATGTTGTTGAAAACATGCAGCCTCAGACACTAACACATGGTGTCTGCTTCAGTTACATGATTTATGTACAAAGTGTGTGGCTGTAATGCTACTGCCACAAACTGTAAAGGATTGTTACCTGTTGTAAACCAGTAACTTATTATAAGTTAACTTCAATCTATGATATCTATGATGCTAACGACATCCAGTGTACTTTATCAGATGGTTTCAGTAGTGGTAGCCTCTGACCAGCTTCTTTAGCAGTGAACCTTACAGACTGGAGTATTTCTACACTTAGCTGAAGGACTACAGTGTGTGTGAAGTGTCTCATTAACCATGACTGTGACAGTCCAGATGTACACATAAAAGAACGGTTCTTAAGTACAAATACCAGGGACACAGCACAATGGTTTGTTCACCGACTGGAAGAAAAAAAAAAAAAGAGTAGAAAGCTGTGTGCCACAGGCATTTGAAGAAAAAAAACCCAACCACAATATATAAAGAGAAATAGATGGGCAAGTTAATGAGTCTTAATTAAATTACATTCCAGGTCAAAACATTGCTAGACTTGGCAAAGTTACCCAGTCATCACTGTATGGAAACGCTGCACCTGAAAGGGCCATTGATGGAAATACTGCTAGTAACTGGGCACAGGGATCCTGTACCCACACACAGAACGATCACCAACCATGGTGGAGGCTGGATCTTCAAAACACATATCAAATCAACTCTGTCGTCATCACCAACAGAAGAGATTGTTGCTCTCAGAGGCTCAATGGAGCTGAGATACACATTGGAAATTCCTTGAGTGACAATGGCAATGCTAATCCCAGGTAACACTAATCTATTTGATTTCTTTCAAACATCTGATAAAACTTAGGTATATACCATTGAAACATTACGACATGCGTTTGTATTCTCAAAACATTTGCTACTTCAGTATTTTTCTTCTTAAGAGTTCTGAACCTGTTTTAAAAAAACATCTTTACAGTGACATTGGAAATGTAATAGTCACATTTTTGTCTATTCTCTATTTTCAGATGTACTGTTATCTCCTCCATCGCTGCTGGAACCTCCCAAAGCTTTGCATGTAACGGTATGGTTGGACGTTATGTGAACATTGTGATTCCACGTAGAAGGGAATACCTGACACTTTGTGAAGTAGAAGTCTATGGTATTGCTTTACCTACAACTGGACCTATTGGTGAGTAAAGGCACAAATAAGTGTGGTCCAAATTAAATCAACATTTGGACGACCTGTAACTAGTTGGCCTTAGTAAAACTTCAACTGAAGTAGATTTTTTTGGTTTTCTTCACTGTCATTTGTGCAACATTTTAATCTTATATCCAGGTCAAAACATTGCAAGATTTGGAAAAGTTACCCAGTCATCACTCTATGGAAACGCTGCACCTGAAAGGGCCATTGATGGTAATACTGCTAGTAACTGGCCACAGGGATCCTGTACCCACACACAGAAAGATCACCGACCATGGTGGAGGCTGGATCTTCAACAGACATATCAAATCAACTCTGTCATCATCACCAACAGAAGAGACTGTTGCTCTCAGAGGCTCAATGGAGCTGAGATACACATTGGAAATTCCTTGAGTGACAATGGCAATGCTAATCCCAGGTAACACCAATCCATTTGATTTTACTTCAAACATCTGATAAAACTTAGGTATATACCACTGAAACATTACGACACATGTTTGTATTCTCAAAACATTTGCTACTTCAGTATTTTTCTTCTTAAGAGTTCTGAATAGGGCTGGGTATCATGGCCAATTTCCATAATTGATTCAATTTCAATTCATAAGGTTCTGAATCGATTACTCACGATTCCATTCGATTTGTTTCCATATCGATTTGATTCAGTATTGATTGATTGATTCAGAGTAATTTAGAGGTACCAAAGTACAATTTTGAGTTGTAACCTCAATATTTGAGTACTGCAGTCATGCAACACATGAATACTGGTATCAATATTGATATTAGAAAGGAAATAAATATGACTTTCAGCAGTAAATTGCTGAATGTGCTCTGAAATAATGAACGGCAAAGAAACATTGCCATGTTTATACAGTGGCTCAGAATGGACTTCGTCATCTTTACTCTGTTTTATGGCTGGAGGCTTCTACTCTGGGGGGGGGGGGGGGGGGTAGCGGTCGGAAATTGTCGCTTTACTATTCCTCTAACTCCATACTCAGCCATAGGTAATAGTAAGGATCCAAGTTATTCTTCCAAGAACGACCAGCTTCCGCGACTCGCCAGGTGTCCAGTTCCTTCACACTGCGGGTTCCAGTTTGAGGCCGGAGGACCTCCAGCGGAAGGGGTGTTCCCCACCGCGTCTTTTCCACATCTTTTTCGCGAGCTAGACCAAGTCTTCCCCAGGGGTTCACAGACGGAGCCGCCCGCAGTTCTGCATACTCCCGGTCCTGCTCTGAAAAATCGATCTAACCCACTATTAATTGATTACGCAAAATTAAAATGAGATTGATCTAAGATCGATTAAATCCATTTTTTTTTACCCAGCCCTAGTTCTGAACATGTTTTTAAAAAACATCTTTACAGTGACATTGGAAATGTAATAGTCACATTTTTGTCTATTCTCCATTTTCAGATGTACTGTTATCTCCTCCATCGCTGCTGGAACCTCCCAAGGCTTTGCATGTAACGGTATGGTTGGACGTTATGTGAACATTGTGATTCCACGTAGAAGGGAATATCTGACACTTTGTGAAGTAGAAGTCTATGGTATTGCTTTACCTACAACTGGACCTATCGGTGAGTAAATGCCCAAATAAGTGTGGTCAAAATGAAGTCAAAATAAGAACTGCCTGTGACTAGTTGGCCTTAGTAAAACTTCAATTGAAGTAGATTTTTTGGTTTTCTTCCTTGTAATGTGTGTAACTTTGAATCTTATATCCAGGTCAAAACATTGCTAGATCTGGCAAAGTTACCCAGTCATCACTCTATGGAAACGCTGCACCTGAAAGGGCCATTGATGGTAATACTGCTAGTAACTGGCCACAGGGATCCTGTACCCACACACAGAAAGATCACCAACCATGGTGGAGGCTGGATCTTCAAAACACATATCAAATCAACTCTGTCATCATCACCAACAGAAGAGACTGTTGCTCTCAAAGGCTCAATGGAGCTGAGATACACATTGGAAATTCCTTGAGTGACAATGGCAATGCTAATCCCAGGTAACACCAATCCATTTGATTTTTACTTCAAACATCTGATAAAACTTAGGTATATACCATTGAAACATTACGACACGTGTTTGTATTCTCAAAACATTTGCTACTTCAGTATTTTTCTTCTTAAGAGTTCTGAACATGTTTTAAAAAAACATCTTTACAGTGACAATGGAAATCTAATAGTCACATTTTTGTCTATTCTCCATTTTCAGATGTACTGTTATCTCCTCCATCGCTGCTGGAACCTCCCAAGGCTTTGCATGTAATGGTATGGTTGGACGTTATGTGAACATTGTGATTCCACGTAGAAAGGAATATCTGACACTTTGTGAAGTAGAAGTCTATGGTATTGCTTTACCTACAACTGGACCTATTGGTGAGTAAAGGCACAAATAAGTGTGGTCAAAATGAAGTCAAAATAAGAACTGCCTGTGACTAGTTGACCTTAGTAAAACTTCAACTGAAGTAGATTTTTTGGTTTCCTTTCTTTTTATGTGTGTAACTTTGAATCCTATATCCAGGTCAAAACATTGCTAGATTTGGCAAAGTTACCCAGTCATCACTCTATGGAAACGCTGCACCTGAAAGGGCCATTGATGGTAATACTGCTAGTAACTGGCCACAGGGATCCTGTACCCACACACAGAAAGATCACCAACCATGGTGGAGGCTGGATCTTCAAAACACATATCAAATCAACTCTGTCATCATCACCAACAGAAGAGACTGTTGCTCTCAAAGACTCAATGGAGCTGAGATACACATTGGAAATTCCCTGAGTGACAATGGCAATGCTAATCCCAGGTAACACCAATCCATTTGATTTCTTTCAAACATCTGATAAAACTTAGGTATATACCACTGAAACATTACGACATGTGTTTGTATTCTCAAAACATTTGCTACTTCAGTATTTTTCTTCTTAAGAGTTCTGAACATGTTTTACAAAAACATCTTTACGGTGACATTGGAAATGTAATAGTCACATTTTTGTCTATTCTCCATTTTCAGATGTACTGTTATCTCCTCCATCGCTGCTGGAACCTCCCAAGGCTTTGCATGTAATGGTATGGTTGGACGTTATGTGAACATTGCGATTCCTCGTAGAAGGGAATACCTGACACTTTGTGAAGTAGAAGTCTATGGTATTGCTTTACCTACAACTGGACCTATTGGTGAGTAAAGGCACAAATAAGTGTGGTCAAAATGAAGTCAAAATAAGAACTGCCTGTGACTAGTTGGCCTTAGTAAAACTTCAATTGAAGTAGATTTTTTGGTTTTCTTCCTTGTAATGTGTGTAACTTTGAATCTTATATCCAGGTCAAAACATTGCTAGATCTGGCAAAGTTACCCAGTCATCACTCTATGGAAACGCTGCACCTGAAAGGGCCATTGATGGTAATACTGCTAGTAACTGGCCACAGGGATCCTGTACCCACACACAGAAAGATCACCAACCATGGTGGAGGCTGGATCTTCAAAACACATATCAAATCAACTCTGTCGTCATCACCAACAGAAGAGACTGTTGCTCTCAGAGGCTCAATGGAGCTGAGATACACATTGGAAATTCCTTGAGTGACAATGGCAATGCTAATCCCAGGTAACACCAATCCATTTGATTTCTTTCAAACATCTGATAAAACTTAGGTATATACCACTGAAACATTACGACATGTGTTTGTATTCTCAAAACATTTGCTACTTCAGTATTTTTCTTCTTAAGAGTTCTGAACATGTTTTACAAAAACATCTTTACGGTGACATTGGAAATGTAATAGTCACATTTTTGTCTATTCTCCATTTTCAGATGTACTGTTATCTCCTCCATCGCTGCTGGAACCTCCCAAGGCTTTGCATGTAATGGTATGGTTGGACGTTATGTGAACATTGCGATTCCTCGTAGAAGGGAATACCTGACACTTTGTGAAGTAGAAGTCTATGGTATTGCTTTACCTACAACTGGACCTATTGGTGAGTAAAGGCACAAATAAGTGTGGTCAAAATGAAGTCAAAATAAGAACTGCCTGTGACTAGTTGGCCTTAGTAAAACTTCAATTGAAGTAGATTTTTTGGTTTTCTTCCTTGTAATGTGTGTAACTTTGAATCTTATATCCAGGTCAAAACATTGCTAGATCTGGCAAAGTTACCCAGTCATCACTCTATGGAAACGCTGCACCTGAAAGGGCCATTGATGGTAATACTGCTAGTAACTGGCCACAGGGATCCTGTACCCACACACAGAAAGATCACCAACCATGGTGGAGGCTGGATCTTCAAAACACATATCAAATCAACTCTGTCGTCATCACCAACAGAAGAGACTGTTGCTCTCAGAGGCTCAATGGAGCTGAGATACACATTGGAAATTCCTTGAGTGACAATGGCAATGCTAATCCCAGGTAACACCAATCCATTTGATTTCTTTCAAACATCTGATAAAACTTAGGTATATACCACTGAAACATTACGACATGTGTTTGTATTCTCAAAACATTTGCTACTTCAGTATTTTTCTTCTTAAGAGTTCTGAACATGTTTTACAAAAACATCTTTACGGTGACATTGGAAATGTAATAGTCACATTTTTGTCTATTCTCCATTTTCAGATGTACTGTTATCTCCTCCATCGCTGCTGGAACCTCCCAAGGCTTTGCATGTAATGGTATGGTTGGACGTTATGTGAACATTGCGATTCCTCGTAGAAGGGAATACCTGACACTTTGTGAAGTAGAAGTCTATGGTATTGCTTTACCTACAACTGGACCTATTGGTGAGTAAAGGCACAAATAAGTGTGGTCAAAATGAAGTCAAAATAAGAACTGCCTGTGACTAGTTGGCCTTAGTAAAACTTCAATTGAAGTAGATTTTTTGGTTTTCTTTCTTGTAATGTGTGTAACTTTGAATCTTATATCCAGGTCAAAACATTGCTAGATCTGGCAAAGTTACCCAGTCATCACTCTATGGAAACGCTGCACCTGAAAGGGCCATTGATGGTAATACTGCTAGTAACTGGCCACAGGGATCCTGTACCCACACACAGAAAGATCACCAACCATGGTGGAGGCTGGATCTTCAAAACACATATCAAATCAACTCTGTCATCATCACCAACAGAAGAGACTGTTGCTCTCAAAGGCTCAATGGAGCTGAGATACACATTGGAAATTCCTTGAGTGACAATGGCAATGCTAATCCCAGGTAACACCAATCCATTTGATTTCTTTCAAACATCTGATAAAACTTAGGTATATACCATTGAAACATTACGACATGCGTTTGTATTCTCAAAACATTTGGTACTTCAGTATTTTTCTTCTTAAGAGTTCTAAACATGTTTTAAAAAAACATCTTTACAGTGACAATGGAAATGTAATAGTCACATTTTTGTCTATTCTCCATTTTCAGATGTACTGTTATCTCCTCCATCACTGCTGGAACCTCCCAAGGCTTTGCATGTAACGGTATGGTTGGACGTTATGTGAACATTGTGATTCCACGTAGAAAGGAATATCTGACACTTTGTGAAGTAGAAGTCTATGGTATTGCTTTACCTACAACTGGACCTATTGGTGAGTAAAGGCACAAATAAGTGTGGTCCAAATTAAATCAACATTTGGACGACCTGTAACTAGTTGGCCTTAGTAAAACTTCAACTGAAGTAGATTTTTTTGGTTTTCTTCACTGTCATTTGGGCAACATTTTAATCTTATATCCAGGTCAAAACATTGCTAGATTTGGCAAAGTTACCCAGTCATCACTCTATGGAAACGCTGCACCTGAAAGGGCCATTGATGGTAATACTGCTAGTAACTGGCCACAGGGATCCTGTACCCACACACAGAAAGATCACCGACCATGGTGGAGGCTGGATCTTCAAAACACATATCAAATCAACTCTGTCGTAATCACCAACAGAAGAGATTGTTGCTCTCAGAGGCTCAATGGAGCTGAGATACACATTGGAAATTCCTTGAGTGACAATGGCAATGCTAATCCCAGGTAACACCAATCCATTTGATTTCTTTCAAACATCTGATAAAACTTAGGTATATACCATTGAAACATTACGACATGCGTTTGTATTCTCAAAACATTTGCTACTTCAGTGTTTTTCTTCTTAAGAGTTCTGAACACGTTTTTAAAAAAACATCTTTACGGTAACATTGGAAATGTAATTGTCATATTTTTGTCTTTTCTTTATTTTCAGATGTGCTGTGATCTCTTCCATTACTGCTGGAACCTCCCAAGGCTTTGCATGTAACGGTATGGTTGGACGTTATGTGAACATTGTGATTCCACGTAGAAAGGAATACCTGACACTTTGTGAAGTAGAAGTCTATGGTATTGCCTTACCTACAACTGGACCTACAGGTGAGAAAATGCATAAATAAGTATGATCCAAATTAAATCAACATTTGGACGACCTGTAACTAGTTGGTCTTAGTAAAAGTTCAATTGAAGTAGATTTTTTTGATTTTCTTCACTGTCATTTTTTTAACTTTGAATCTTATATCCAGGTCAAAAAATTGCTAGACTTGGCAAAGTTACCCAGTCCTCACTATATGGAAACGCTGCACCTGAAAGGGCCATTGATGGTAATACTGCTAGTAACTGGGCACAGGGATCCTGTACCCACACACAGAAAGATTACCAACCATGGTGGAGGCTGGATCTTCAAGAGACATATCAAATCAACTCTGTCATCATCACCAACAGAAGAGATTGTTGCTCTCAGAGGCTCAATGGAGCTGAGATACACATTGGAAATTCCTTGAGTGACGATGGCAATGCTAATCCCAGGTAACTTTAACAAAAAAAATGTACTTTGAACTTCCGCTATTACATTTTTTTGTTGCAATTAATATTTTACATTTATTGATGTAAAAGTGGAGTGTTTTAGTTCTTTCTAATCATCATCACTTAATTTGGACCTACAATTGCTGTAACACTTTCTTCTTGACGTGTTGGTGAATCCCAGCTCTTGCTCCATAGTTGGGATTTTTTTTTTGTCTTAACTAAACAGAATACCTTAGCATAGATATCATATTTTTATAAATTGAAAAATGTGACATGAGAAATGTGTTAATTTTTCCAGTTTTTAACATGAATCTTGTTTTGTTTATTTTTAGATGTGCTGTGATCTCATCTATCGCAGCAGGTGCTTCCGAAACGTTTGAATGCAACGGGATGGTAGGCCGTTACATCACTATTGTGATTCCTGGAAGACACGAATACCTTACACTTTGTGAGGTGGAAGTGTTTGGACAAGAATATGATGCTTCTGAAGATGCGTGTGGCTAACATGCTCAACATAATTAACTAAGTTTCCATATAAGGAGCAAAAAATGTTTATTCAAATATCTTAAATTCATTCAGTAGCTAAGGTTTGGTTTAATCAAGGCTTCTTGTGCAGTTTTAAAGCTTCTTCTTTTTTTTCTTTCTCTTTTTCTTCTTAATTAGCTGCTTAGTATTATTTTTCCTGAATATATAACTCTGATTGTTATTGATTAAAAGCCTGCCTCTCATAAAGCAAGTTTTTCTCCTTGTTTATTAATTGTTCTGTGCAGAATAATGTCCATGCAAAGTTTAACCCTGCCACATTGTTGTTGCATTCATCCTTCGAAGGAGAAAATTCTCTGCTTAGTTTAAGGGACACCCGGAATATCAAATATTCAACAAGCCACTTGTGATCCAGTATGCAGTTTTTACGACATGAAAAGTTGAAGTGAAAACTATATGTGCTCAGAAAGTAAGAACAAGAGAAAAAAGGTCATATTTTAAGTGATCTTCTTCCTGGAAGAACCATAGTGGAGGAAAATTATCATTTAAAGGAGATCAGTTTTGTTTTTTGTTTTTATGTGTAACAACAATCCTTTAAAAATAGGTCCACAATATATTTTAATATTTTCAAAATTCTGTTTTAAAGATGTTGTGTCCAATTTATATCACCAGAGATCACCAAACCTTGCCCACTTCGATCATTTCCACTATACTGAATAATTCCACAATATTGCAACATATACAGGGTGGGGAAGCAAAATTTACAATGAACATTTAGCTGTTTTTTCTCAGCAGGCACTACGTCAATTGTTTTGAAACCAAACATATATTGATGTCATAATCATACCTAACACTATTATCCATACCTTTTCAGAAACTTTTGCCCATATGAGTAATCAGGAAAGCAAACGTCAAAGAGTGTGTGATTTGCTGAATGCACTCGTCACACCAAAGGAGATTTCAAAAATAGTTGGAGTGTCCATAAAGACTGTTTATAATGGAAAGAAGAGAATGACTATGAGCAAAACTAGTACGAGAAAGTCTGGAAGATACTATTAAAGAAGAATGGGAGAAGTTGTCACCCGAATATTTGAGGAACACTTGCACAAGTTTCAGGAAGCGTGTGAAGGCAGTTATTGAGAAAGAAGGAGGACACATAGAATAAAAACATTTTCTATTATGTCAATTTTCTTGTGGCAAATAAATTCTCATGACTTTCAATAAACTAACTGGTCATACACTGTCTTTCAATCCCTGCCTCAAAATATTGTAAATTTTGCTTCCCCACCCTGTACATAACTCAGTTTTGTGACTCTTAAAACAATTTGATTTCGATTAATTTCTGATAAAATCACTACAGAAATCTAAAAAACTACCTAATCTCCCAATGGAATCCAAATCCTGTTCCGGGCCTGAACTATGGGATGGGCCTACCTTGTATAAAATTTGCAAGTGGGAATGTATAGTTTTTGATTTACAGGTGTGGGCAGGCAGACACTTGGAATGGAGTGTGTAGGTTTGTGTTAACAGTTAAGATTTTTTGCAGATGTTTTTCAAATGTGTCAATGTAGAAATAAAAGGTATTTTGCTGAGTTTAAGAAATTATTACCCCGCCCCCCAAAGGGGAGGCAACGGGTATTGTTTTTGGTTTGGTTTGTTAACACTCAGCAAAAGTATTGGTTGAATTCATACCAAATTGGGTTTATAGATTGCCAGTGACCCAGAATAGATCTGATTATATTTTGGGAACAGTAGGTCAAAGTTTAAATTTTTTATGATTTTTTTTAAATCTTTTTTTTTCACCCATCCTACTATAATGCACATTCTGTGTCCGTCCGCTCAATGTGTGATCGATGTTGCAGCACAGGAGGGTGTTTGTACGGGTTTTCCTCAGCCTTCGCAGGCCTGATCGCTGCCAAACTCGCCAAATTAATTGAAACATTACCTGACTATCTACTATGCACAATTTTATGTCCGTATTCAAATGTTGTGAGGTATTCTGGCCGATTTTATCCTCTCATTCTATCCTACAATGGCACCACGGGTACAATGCCGCTAGTTTATTTATAATGGCCGAAATTTTGCATGTCTGTAACAGCAAAACTATTGGTTGAAGTCATACCAAATTGGGTTTATAGATTGTCAGTGAGCCAGAACAGATGTGGTTACATTTTTGGGAAAGGTTAGTCAAAGTTCAAATTTTTATTATTTTTAAACATATTTTTCCTCCTCCCATTTACTTACAATGGGCAAAATTTCAACTGTCTGTAGCAGCAAAAGTATTGCTTGACTTCATACCAAATTTGGCCTATAGATTGCTGATGCAGAATAGATTTCATTACAATTTGGGAGAAATAGGCCAAAGTTAAAATTTTCTCTCATTTTTAAAATTTTTTTTTTCCCCATTTATTTATAAATGGGGAAATTTCACATGTCTGTAGCAGCAAAACTATTGGTTGAATTCATACCAAATTGGGTTTTTAGTTTGCTAGTGACCCAGAATAGATGTCATTACATTTTGAGAAAATTAGGTCAAAATTCAAATTTCTCATGAATTGTCAAAATCTTTTTTTTTTCTCCCATTTACTTAGAATGGAAGAAATTTCAAATGTCTATAAAAACATGCATTTTGTTTCAATTCAAACTTAGCACATATATAGAGGCAATTGATATGCTGACATCACCACATGCGTAGACATGATGACATCAGCTGGATCGATGCCAAAATAAGCTACTATACATGTGAGGGGCGGGGTTTGTTGTGCCTAGCCCCACTTGTTTAAAATGCTCTAGTGAAAGAACACAACATTTCTGTGCTTTACAGTACCATATAGCAAGAGGGATGTTCTCTATACACCTTGTTCGTCAACCCTGTAGATGTGTAGGCTAACTCAGGATGTATTTGATGCGTGTTACATAGTATTTGTGAACTAGTCTTCCATCACCTGTCATTTTTTTGAATCACTGAGTGGGAGGATGATGCACCAGGGGAAATCTCCCCTTAACCATTAGTGGTTTTGTGCTCCACCTAGCATTTAATCACTCTATGGAAGACTGAACACCCCCAAAGTACATCTTTGTTACGTGCATGTGTGTGGCCATGCATGGATGTGAAGGATTTCCTTGAAATTTTAAATGTGGGATCTTTACTAATGGAGTATTTGTATTGGAATGACTCCTCAACTGATACTCTATGGGATTTGCTGTATATTTGCATACATCTAGACATAGTATAAGACTGTGTTTCAGGTAGATTTTAGGCCAGTATCTGAAGACTGTATAGAGCAGGGGTGTCAAACTCATTTTAGTTCAGGGGCCACATTAAGCCAAATTTGATCTGAAGAGGGCCAGATCATTCATTCGTTCATTTTCTGAACCCGCTTTACCCTCACTAGGGTCACGGGGGTCGCTTGGAGCCTATCCCAGCTACATAGGGGCAAAGGCAGGGTACACCCTGGACAAGTCGCCAGTTCATCGCAGGGCTGAACATATAGAGACAAACAATCACTCTCACATTCACACCTATGGGCAATTTAAATTAACCAATTAACCTATTAGTGCATGTGTTTGGATGGTGGGAGGAAGCCGGAGTACCCGCAGAGAACCCATGCAGACACGGGGAGAACATGCAAACTCCACACAGAAAGGTCCCACCCCCCGTCGACTGGTGTTGGAATCGAACCCAGGACCTTCTTGCTGTGAGGCACGAGTGCTAACCACTGCAACACCATGTCGCTGATCAGGGCCAGATCAGTGAAATAATAATGTAATAATATATAAATAATGTCAACTCCAAACTTTCCTCTATATTTTAGAGCAAAAAAAGTAAAATTATGCGATGAAAATATTTACATCTACCAACTAGAAGCACTCGGAGAGCGCAGACCTCCGCCAAGGTTGATCAGTGCCCCCAGTGCCAGTTCAGATCAAGTACTTTATACAACACAGATACTACTGCTGTGGACCAACAGGGTACAACTTTATTCTGGTAAATTATGATAATTTTCCCACCTGTTTTTAAATTGCGACATTATTCTTGTAATATTATGATTTTATCGTCGGAATATGACGACTTTAATCTCATAAACAAATGACATTTTTGTTCTGTTCTGGCCTATGATTATTTTTTTTAACTACGACTTTATTCTCATAACATTGTGATTCTTTTTGTATTCGACTTTATTATCAGAAAATTATGGGTTTTAAATCGATATTTTATGACTTCATACTCGTAGTGACAAGTGTTTTTATTTTCTTATGTGGCTCTAATGCTCCATCGTAGTTTTATTCTGCAGTTCCCCCGTATTTGAAAAACTAGGTTAGCCTCAGTTTCAGTTAGTTTACTAATCATGTAGGAGCACAAGGTTCAGAATCACAAAATGTAGACAAAAACCATGAAAGATCTGATCATGAAACCAAGAGCTTTACTAAAAAGTAACGTTAGCCAAAACAATACGCAATTTAAGGTATGATTTTACCCCAAAATACAGCATAAATTAATGTTACCTGACACCAAACGTGATCCACAGATCTAGGTTTGGTTTCCTGGATTTGTGGATCCATCTACTTCTCTGTTCTTTGTCTTTCGGTGTCTGTAAAACGATAGTTCCAACTGCTTTTCAAACCTGTTCATACAATCAGTCGTACAACAGCTCTTCCCCATTTTTTTTCATTAAATATTGTTCTTCAATTTAGACAGTATTGAAGCCAACACTGCTACTCTACTCCCTCGTTCTGCCACTCAGTGGGCGTAACCGCAGTGATTTCCACTAGCGGTGATGTCACGTGCATACCCTCTATTGCACAGGTGTCAAACATGCGGCCCAGGGGCCAAATGTGGCCCGCCGAAGGGTCCAGTTCAGCCCTTGGGATGTTTTTGCAAACTGCAAAAATTCTACAGTCTTGAATTGAATTAAGCAAACTAAATTTAGTTTGAATTAAGGAAAAAATCTTGAATTAAGCCAAAAAAAATCTTCAATTAAGTAAAAAAAATCTTCAATAAAGACAAAAAAATCTTCAATTAAGTAAAAAAATCTTCAATTAAGACAAAAAAATCTAGAATTGACAACTTTTTTTTTCTTTGTTTTAGTGCAAAAAATAACATTAAATTATGAAAATATTAACATTTAAAAACTATCCTGTAACACTAAAATGTGAATAACCTGAAAAAATATGAACAACCTGAAATGTCCCAAGAAAATTAAGCACAATTTAAAAAATTTTTCTTCCTGTTCCTCAGTGTTTAGTGTCTTTGTAGATCTGATCCATAATGCACATGGACAAATGAGAAGTTGAGGCAGAATATTGTTAAAATTGCACTAAATTTTCTTACGTTTTTTTAATTTATATTTCAGTTTTTTCAGTTTTTTTTTTTTTTTTGGATAGTTTATAAATGTAAGTATTTTCATAATTTAATGTTTTTTTTTACACTAAAACAAAGACAAAAATTTGGAGTTGTCATTATTTATAGGTTATTTTACTGGTCCGGCCCACTGCAGATGAAATTTAGCTGACTATGGCCCCTGAACTAAAATGAGTTTGACACCCCTGCTCTATTGCACAGGTGTCAAACATGCACCCCGGGGGCCAAATCTGGCCCGCCAAAGGTTCCATTCCGGCCCACAGGATGAAAGTGCAAAAATGAACCTGAACAGTCAAGGTTGTCCAAATCCTATTGGTTCAGGTTCCACATACAGACCAATGTGACCTACAGTAAAAATAACAACACAATAACCCATAAATAATGACAACTACAAATTTTCTTTGTGAAAAATTGAGTGGAAAAAAATGTGGAAAAAAATAACATTACACTGTGAAAATATTTACATTTACAAAACTATTCTTTTACAATAAAATGCAAATAAAAATGTGCAATTTGAACAATATTCTGCCTGTTACTAAATGTTTTGTGCATTTCTGGATCCACTGTGACCTGTAGTTGTGTTAATAAGACATGTAATATTGTAGAAATTGTTCAAATTTTAGTTCCAAACTCCAAAATTTTAACAATATTCTGCCTGTTACCAAATATTTATTTAACACTGTGTGTAAATGTACATGTACAGGGTGGGGAAGCAAAATTTACAATGAGCATTTAGTTGTTTTTTCTCAGCAGGCACTACGTCAATTGTTTTGAAACCAAACATATATTGATGTCATAATCATACCTAACACTATTATCCATACCTTTTCAGAAACTTTTGCCCATATGAGTAATCAGGAAAGCAAACGTCAAAGAGTGTGTGATTTGCTGAATGCACTCGGCACACCAAAGGAGATTTTAAAAATACTTGGAGTGTCCATAAAGACTGTTTATAATGGAAAGAAGAGAATGACTATGAGCAAAACTATTACAAGAAAGTCTGGAAGATACTATTAAAGAAGAATGGGAGAAGTTGTCACCCGAATGTTTGAGGAACACTTGCGCAAGTTTCAGGAAGCGTGTGAAGGCAGTTATTGAGAAAGAAGGAGGACACATAGAATAAAAACATTTTCTATTATGTCAATTTTCTTGTGGCAAATAAATTCTCATGACTTTCAATAAACTAATTGGTCATACACTGTCTTTCAATCCCTGCCTTAAAATATTGTAAATTTTGCTTCCCCACCCTGTATGAATAATACGTTGAGGCATAATATTGTTAAAATTGCACAAATTTTTCAAATGAAACTTCTGTTTTTTCAGGTTATTCATGTCTTTTTTGTAAAATGTAAATATTTTCACAATTTAATTGGGGGTTTTTTGTATTAAAACAAAAAGAAAAACTTGGATTTGACATTATTTATAGGGTATTAAGTCGTTATTTTACTGGTCTGGCCCACTTGAGATCAAATTGGGTTAAATATGGCCCCTGAACCAAAATGAGTTTGACACCCCTGCTCTGTTGTAAACATTTAAAACGTACATAGATTCAAAGTACAGGCACATATTAGCTCCATTTAGAGAAGTTCATAAGTAAAACAATGCTTTACCTGACACGCATCTATGAGAACTCAAATCTTGGTCGCCCATTTATGAACACATCAATACACAGAACACAGAAAGGACATTCACAACACACACACAATCACAAAGGTATCAGAGCAAGGTCAAGCCTGACAGCAGGAACATGAAGAGCCACTTAGAAAACCTGTCTCTTGTCTTTATCCGGTGCATTCCTTTTGAGAGCTCTATACTCAAAGAGCCAATTGAGGGGAAATAAACAATAAAGTCAGATTTGCTTACAATATCAGGTAGAAAAGAAATGATTTAGATTAGCGCTATGATAAAGTACAGAAGAAGAGTATGAAGCCAATTTAAAAATAGATAATTGCAGAATTAATGTTGAAACAATCATGTTGGATGTCATAGGAGCTCGATGCGTCAGTTAATTTAAAGAGTCAAAATGAAGACATAATCATATCCAGTGCAAAGAAAATGGGTAAAATGATTAAGATCTACAGAAGTAATTAAAAGTAATAATCAAACACAATGTAGTATAGAAGTCCACATTTAGTTTCCTAAAGATAAAAGCACAGGAAAACAGAATAAGCACTAATGTTTTGGGGTTTTTTTTATTCGTCTTGTCCAACATCATAACAGCAGAATGGTAGTCTGGCTGCCTTTTGGTGCTGAACAAATTTTCTTTGCCAAGGGAAACTTCATAAAGTATATGAGGCTTCCCTTGATATTCCACTGTCTTTATTATGAGTTTTGTTGAACTACATTTCGATGCCGGACCTGACACTGAAGGGGGGTAGAACAAGAAAGAAGGTGGCAAAAAGACCCTCACAAGAAAATATCAACAACACAAATAATAACAACTAGGGCTGTGCAATTAATCGAAATTCAATTACGATTTCGATTATTACACGCAACGATTACAAAAATTATGTAATCGAGAAAAAACGATTATTAATTTTGAGTTGTTTAATTCACGTGCACGCAAGCTACCATGAGCTGCTCTGCCCCGCCCCCCTCTAAGCTACAGCTGCCAGCTAGCCGGCAGGTCCACCCCAAGAGGAAAGTTGTACCTAGTGGTCTGGAAAAATAGCAGGAGAATCGCAGCAGAAGTGCTTGGTAAACAAAAAAGGCAAGTCAAATTCAATTGTATGGAATCACTTTGGGTTTGATGAAGAGCAAAAACCCATTACGTGCAAAAAGTGTTTCGTAGTTGTGTCCGCACCGACCGGTAACACAGCAAACCTTTTTAACTATCTAAAGTTTAACCACCGCGACCTTTATCATAATCTTATGAAAAACTAAAACACATAAAAAAAACTCCGTCTACAACTTCGTCCGCAATGCAATCTTCAGTCTCCGAATCTCTTTACGCTGCAACTCCCGTATTAACCTAACTGAAACCTCACGGCACGCCACTGAATTTACTATGTTTCATACTACATTGAATATACTTGAATTTATAATTTGCACTTTACGTGAGTTTTTTTTTTATTGCTACAGTTCTATGGCAAGTCTAGAGCAGTTTAATTCCAGTGCACTATTTGTTTACAAAAGGAAACATACTTGAATTTACAGGACACTTATTTGCATTCAAAGATTTTTTTGTTTCATACAAAAGTGAACATACTTTGTTTTAATGGTTAAAAGCGTTATTTATTTTTAAAGACTATATCTTACATTGTTTTGCAAGAAAAAAATAAACAACTTTAAGGTTAACAAATAATCGTTTTTAATAATCGTGATTTCAATTATTGCTAAAATAATCGTGATTTTTTTTTTTTTTCTATAATCGAGCAGCCCTAACAACAACCATGGTGATAATTATAACGGTAACAATAACTACAACCACAACTGAGTAAACTGGGCAGAAGAGGAAGACAAACACCAAAAAACAAACAAAAAAACCCCACAAAAGCAAACAAAATTACAATAAAATAAAGTACATAAGGCCTATTAAATGACGAATATAAGAAAACATAAAAAATATAGATCAACACTAATGTTTAATTATAACATGAAAGCTTGAACCAGCCTTGTACTACATCCAAAGTACACAATGCTGGAACAAACTAGTGTTGGCAATGAATGCTATATATCATCAGAGCTTAGAGGAGGGATCAGATATTCTGTGTGTGTTCGATATTGTTGATTCTGCTCCACGGAGCAAGCCTATCACCTTTGAAAACACTGGAGACCCACTGGTTCTGCGCAGATTATAAATATGCATGAAAATCAATACATATTTGGCAGTGGGGGAGAGAAAAATTGAGAAAAACACAGGAAGAGAGCAGAGGTCCTGGAATGTTCATCTTCATTTATTACAGTCATTTATTCTGTTTCTCTCTCTTCCCTCTGCTGCACACGTGCACATACTCACATCCCTTCTGTTACGCACGCACACACACACACACATACACACGCATATGCACGCACAGCAGAAGAGAGGGGGAGAAAGAATATGTCCAGATCAGCAAATTATCCATTCTTTTCTCCCAGACTCTCCCTTTGGGGCTGTGCAGTGTGTAATAGCAAGTGCACTCCTTTGGCGATTAGCCAGAGTGTATATTTGTCATTTCAGGTTCATAAGGGAGGCCAGGGAGCAGTCTTAGACACTGCTTCAGTCATCCATCTAGTTCGATCCTCAGTGTTATCGGCATAATCCACTTTTCAGACCAGTTCAAATTCTGAAATCTGGACAAATACGTAATATGGAGTGGTGAATCAAAGAATACTAAATATACGTTGCAAATAAACTGACCATAAAAACATTTCATTCAGTGTACCTGTGGAGTTTTCAGAGAAGAGAATAGTGAAAACACTTGAAATGAACATATACAGGGTGACACCAAAAAACGGGAACTTTTTAACAATCCAATAAAACCAAGAGTGATGGAAGAAAAATATTTTATTAATAGTAATTGAAACCTTAAACCATGCCATTTAAGAAACAACGATGGAATTTTCAGTTTTTAAAAATTACTTCCTGTAGATGGCGTCCTCTGTTATGTTCTGACGCACTTTTATTTTTCCCCTTTCGTCTTTTGTGGGTTTTGTTATAATTCTTACTTGACACTTTTGGGTAAATAATGCTCTGTTATTTTTTTTTTTGCCTTGATAACATTTTTGGGCAAAATATTATGTATTTAGTATGTTTCTTTAATAGATGGCCAATTGGTTTTCCCGCCGGCTGAGCCTATAAATTGGACCAGTGCTGGGCTCTCGCTCTCTCTCGCCTCCTGCTCTCTCCACCTCCTCCAACGATGCCGGCGTCTGGAGCGCGCACGTTGAGGCGCGCATCCGCTCCACTCCTCCACGCAGGTTGCTCCACGCAGGTTGCTCCACGCCAGCGGGGTTTTTGTTTGCTTTTTGTTAGCTTATCCTTTTGTTTGACCAGGTGGATCTGGACATCCTGTTTTCGGTTTTCCTTTCGTTAGAGCTTATTTTTGAAGTTTGTTTTATTTGATAGGGTAGCGGTGCGCTGGCAGCTTCTACGGCCCTGTACAGGGTTGGCCTGTCCAGCGCACCATCCTTATGTTTAGTTTGCCGGTCCACTCTGGTCTTTATCTTTATTACTTTGGGCACGGGGGTTTAAAAAAAAGGGGGTTTTTTGGATTCTGCTTAACTAAAACCATGTTGGTTTCAACCAAAGAGAATAGCAGAAGAACAAACAACTAAATGCAAATAAATAAAGTTTTTTCGAATTATACTCCTTGACTCCCGGTGTCCTTTGTAAATATGTTTCACCCTTCGGGTTGTAACATCCTCCCGTACGAATGCATTCTTGAAATCTGCTGTTGAGATTCCTCACTGACCGCTGCAACATCTCAGCTGGAATACTGTGAATTTCATCCTGAATTCTCTGTTTTAACTCATCCAGAGTTCTTGGTCGAGTCGTGTACACTTTACTCTCGAGATAGCCCCACAAGAAAAAATCACAAACGGATAAATCTGGCGATCTAGGGGGCCAGGGAACGTTACTGAATCTTGAGATCACACGGTTACTGAACAATTCTCGCACAGCCGCCAATGGTTACTAAAATGGGGGTGTGTTTACTTGCTCAAGGTCACTGTCTCACAGTGCTGCCACTTGCTCATGTCTGCCAATATGCACTTCAAAAATTCCCATTTTTTTGGGTCACCCTGTAATTTTTAAAAAATGAAAATTCCATCGTTTCTTAAATGGCATGTTTTAAGGTTTCAATTACTATGAATAAAATATTTTTCTTCCATCACTCTTGGTTTTATTGGATTGTTAAAAAGTTCCCGTTTTTTTGTGTCACCCTGTATATATATCAGCTAAAATTTGCTTAGAGGTCTTATTTATGTCTTTGTGCATAAGAAATCAATTTAAGTGAATCCCCAAAGGAACTTTGTGTTGGTAAATGCAAGTTCTGCAAATTTACAGGATTTCACTTCTGTTGCAACATGTTGATGGTCATATGAACTATGTTTTCAGCTCAAAAATGTCCAATTTCATCACAATTAATGCTATATTTTCATGTCACAAATGGCCAAGTTATATCTGAACTGAATTTACCTGAAAAACAAATATTCTATTCTTTTAGATTCCCCAATTTTTCTTACAAGATTATATACTACATATCACGTTTTATTTTTACAGGTTCAATATGGAGTATGGTGCTGATCCATCCTGCTTATGTTACACCAATACATACATTAAGAATGTCACACGTCACTTTTCAAATCAACAGTTTTCTAATAATAAGCATTTTTATAAAGAAATAACAATTCTATATTGTTATTTACTCTTCAGTATGATGATAAACTATACAATAAATAATTCTGATCCTAGTTTTTGCACAGGGATCATTTGTGGAAACAGTGACATGGCTGCCGAGCATCAGTCTGATGGGATCTGGAACAACCATGTCACATCCGTCCACTGCCACATTTTGTGTTTTTGTGTCAGCTGTTATTGTTTTAGATCCACAATACTAACATTTATGAATAAGAGCAGAATTAACAATAGTAAGTATATAAGTTTATTACTAATAAAGTACTGGTACTGACCAGATCATCATGGGTAATGTCACGTCCGTCCACCAGCAAAAGTTTTCACATACACGTGCTATTCAAAATCCAATATTTCTGAAAATAGAGCTTCCACTGTCAAATAATATCAGTAGTCTGTGCACAAATGTATTAGCATTATTTCAACACAGTTCTATGCATTTCTTACAACTTTTTTTGGGGGGGGCAAAAATGGCCACTCATTTGACCCCCTAAGGAAATTTTAGCTGATACCCATTTACTGCTTTAATTAGTTAAAGCACTTCTAAGCTTTATTTCATGTATTTGTTTTTTCCTACAAACTTCTACATGTATTAATTTTTTTTAAATGTTGCTACTGTTCACAAATACCGAGCGGAACTGAAAATGAAAAGCATGCGTCAAATTGAAAAACTGCAGTAGTAGTCACGGCCCAAAAGGATACATCTAGCTTCTAATTCCTATTTTATGACTAATAATAATGGCCCTACTAGTCTTGCTTCAACACTTCTACACCATTCATTCAGTGTGCAATTTGCTGCATTTCAGTCCATCACACGCCCCGGTGCAGACTCAAAGTGTGCCCAGATGACCTCTATGCAACATTAACATTTGACAACACACAGTATAAATGCACTTTTGTGATATTACAACTTATCTTTGTTTAGTAATTGGTGACACTAGGTGGTGGTAATATAGCCCAGGGGGTCATTTGATACTGTAATGAAAGCAGGTTGTCATAGTGGCAGGATCATTGTCACTGCTCCCTATCAGTCATGTCTTAATAGTCTGTATAGAAATCCCTCCTTTCTCGGTAAGATTAATGAAATTTAGTATGAATATATTTTTGGTAGATGGAATATTCAATATTCAATGTCTGATTTTCATATTAAAATAAATATCACTTAGTTTGAATATGATTTACAGCTAGGGTAAAGTCCAACACTGGTTAAAAATAGGTTTATGCTGCTTTGTACTGTGATGTACAAACAAACTGACCTGAAGTGACAACACAGAATGTGCTTCGTCACTTGAAACGGTAAAGTCGTCTTTGTTCTGACAATAGGAGGATGTGGAAAGGCTTGGAAGCTACATGATGTGATTGCTCTGTCATGAATGCTGACCAAGTATGTCCACAAGGCTTTCAATCAGCTGGCTTATTGAAGTATTTGGGCTGGACAGGATGGTCATATGTGTATGACTGAAATTTGTTTTAAGAATCTGGGGGGGGGTTTCATCATATATTTACATGGTCTTTGTATACAGCATATCTGTAGTTTATTCTACTGCGAAGAGTACAAAGACAACAAGTGGTGCCAGGCACAACAAACCCCGCCCCTCACATGTATTGCAGCCTATTCTGGCATTGATCCAGCTGATGTCATCATGTCTATGCACGTGGTGATGTCAGCATATCAATTGCCTCTGTATTTGTGCCAAGTTTCAAGTAAATTGAAACAAAAGTTATGTTTTTAGACATTTGAAATTTCAGCCATTATAAGTAAATGGGAGGAAAAAAAAGATTTAAAAAAAATGTATAAAAAATTTGAACTTTTACCTATGTTTCCCAAAATGTAATCACATCTATTCTGGGTCACTATCAACCTGTGATCCCAGTTTGGCATGAATTTAACCAGTAGTTTTGCTGCTACAGACATTTGAAATTTCAGTCATGATAAGTAAATAAACAAAGTAAAATATACTCTTTAAACATAAATAAAGCTTTTAAACACTAAAACAAAGTATGTTCACTTTTGTACGAAACAAAAAAAATCTTTGAATGTAAATAAGTGTACTGTAAATTCAAGTATGTTTCCTTTTGTAAACAAATAGTGCACTGGAATTAAACTGTTGCAGACGTGCCATAGAACTGTAGCAATAAAAAACAACTCACGTAAAGTGCAAATTATAAATTTAAGTATGTTCAGTGTAGTAGCAGCTCGTGTAAAATGATGTCTTGAAGGCAAAACCTAGCGTTTGTCCAGTGTATTCACCATTTGTCTGAAGCCCCAGTTGTCAGTGGTGTTAATGGAACACATACCTTTAACCAGGTAATGGCCAATGGAGTCTGTTTTCTTTTCTCTCCGATGTTGATGAGTAGGGAGTTGCAGCGTAAAGAGATTCAGAGATTGAAGATTGCATTGCGGACAAAGTTGTAGACGGAGTTGTTTTTTTTGTGTGTGTTTTGGTTTTTCAACAGGTAACACTGGCCAACAACAAATTTACTGTTTAAGTTTTTTGAGCTGATTTAAGATAATTTTGGTGTGCTGAATCCAAAAATCACATTAATTTTGCTCAATCAGGTCAACTTTCTGAACTATGCTACATATTGGCTTTTTAACATTTTTGCTTACATTTATGGGCATTTTCACATCATATGATACAAAATTCTTTCATATTTCTTGCAATAAACGAGTTCTGAAGATTTTACTTTTGCCAATTTATGATTTTTTTTTAATATTACAGGTGAATGAAATGGCTTCGACTAGAAGATCTTGCAAAAATAAGCCTGACGTATTCTGCTACATCTGCAGTGAATACACCATTGTACCTAACAGGAATCCTGTTAGAAAAGGATTTTTTTTTCTCTTAAAACCTATTTTGGGTGAGAACTATATAAAAAAATCACCTGATAAAGTCACAAAAATGTAATCAATTTTGTGAGAAGATCAAATTTTTCAAAATCAAATTAGCAAAAAAACCTGACCTGATTGAGAAAAACAGATGTCATTTTTGGATTTAGCGGTGCAAAATGGTGCTAATTCAGTTGAAAAAACCTAGACAACTTGCAAAAAACACTTTTTTGTAACCCAGTGTTATCATAAAGGTGGAGGTGGTTCAACTATAGATGGTTACAAAGGTTTGTTGCGTTAGCAGTCGGTGTGAACACAACTAGGAAACACTTTTTGCACGTGATGTGTTTTTGCTTTTCGTCTTCTTCATCAAACCCAAAGTGATTCCATTCAGTTGAATTTGACTTGCCTTTTTTGTTTACCAAGCGCGTCTGCTGTGATTCTCCTGCCATTTTTCTAGACCGCTAAGTCCAACTGTCCTGGTGGGGTGGACCTGTTGGCTAGCTGGCAGCTGAAGCTTAGAGGGGGGCGGGGCCGAGCAGCTCATGGTAGCTTGCGTGCGCATGCATTAAAACAACTCAAAATTAATAATCGCTTTTTCTCGATTACATAATTTTTGTAATCGTTGAGTGTAACAATCGAAATCGTAATTGAATTTCAATTAATTGCACAGCCCTATTTTGTAATTCTCATTTCAGCAGTGTTGTTTTTTTTGTACGTGATGTGCATATACGTACACATATGTCTTGTGTACGTAACATAAAACTTTACTGTTTGTCCGTGTTTCAATGACAAAGACTGTAATGTCTCCTTAGAGTAGATAAATGTCCCCCCATTTTGTGCTTTTCATTGTCTGTAGTGTGAATCCTGCTACGTAATGGACATTAATTTATAGTAAACCCAAGACAATGGTCTCTGTGATAATAACATATGCGTTGAGGAATCTATGTACATATATCTGATTAATTTAGTGTGCTTTCTGGGAGCACTTGGGGAGTATACCACCGTCTAATGAACGATTCACTTCCCTCCACTTCATCTATCTCCCCTCCCATTTGATCTCTTTCTTCTATTTCTTCCTCCTGCTGCACCCCTGTCTCACTTTTCCTTGCATTCCTTTTGTTATTTACATATACTTTCCTCTTTGTTTCTGTCTTGTCCACTTTTCCTCTTTTGTATATTTCTCCCTCTGTCAGACTATCTCTCATTCTCTCCATCTTTGCTCTTTTAATAAGCTCTAATACATGCAGGCTGTTGGCTGTTAAAGTGTACTCCATATAGACTAAACAGGTGCATCATTAATCTAAGCCCTTTGCAGAGCTAGCTTTGTGTAATGGTAACTGGATAACACATTGTTTCCTGTGTGAGGCAGGGCATCCATATTATCTACTATCACTCTCTAATAAATTACACCTGAAGATGTAGCATTTTGTTTCTGTGTGCCTAAGCATTGTGTAGCTGGGTGGATGAATGAATACAATACAATGTTCTTTAATTACCCTTTCTTCTCTGTTGTTAACACCCACACATACTCTCTGCCTCTTTATCTTGACTCTCCGAGGTTTTCACATGGTTACAGATGCATTATATACTTTATTAAATGACCTAAATATTATAGAAATCCTGTGCTTGCTTGTAGACAACTAGAGAAAAATGCTTGACTGGAGCTAAGCACGGCTCTTACGGTCTTTGTGTTGTTAGAGAGCTAAGCCAATGTAATTAACTTGTATCTGACTAGGTACCGTTAAAATATTAAGATGTTTACTTACCAAGTACAGAACAGTCATTTTTGGAAATACTTGTTTAATGCACTAGTACAAGGAACTAGATTTGAGCATTCATAAGTCACTTACACTTCTGCAGAAAAAAGCAATAAGGACTGTTCACAAGGCTCAGTACTTGGAACATACAAATCCACTTTTTAGGCAATCAAAACTTCTGAAACTCACGGACATCGTATCTTACCACACAGCAGTAATCATGTACAAGGCAAAAACACAGACAATTACCCGAAAATATCCAAAAATTTTTTTAGAAATCGGGAGGGAGGTTATCAATTAAGAGGAGAACATAACTTCAAAATCAAAACCAGGACAACATCCTTAAAAAGCTTTTGTTTATCAGTTTCTGGTGTTAAGCTATGCAACAATCTAAGTGAGGAACTCAAGCAAAGTCCAAATATTATCCAGGTTAAGAAAATGTACACAAATATTTTGTTTAGCAGTTATAATTGATAATTATCATTTCTGACTATATTCCTTTACCTATTGATATGGCATAGGGATTAGAGGCAGAGAAACCTATGTGAATGTATATGTGAATGAATGGAACAGTGTTTATATGAATTTGTACATGTATATGTAAGTGTATGAGCATGGGTATGTATATGTGCGTATATGCATATATGTGTATGTATGTATATGTAGGTGTATGTGTATATGATATATGTGGATGTGTATATGTATGCATGTATGTATGTATATGTATGTATATATAATTATGTATATGTGTATGTATGTGTGTATATATGTATGTGTGTATATATATATATATATATATATATATATATATATATATGTATGTGTGTGTGTGTGTGTGTATGTATATATATATATATATATATATATATACACATATATATGTATATAGACGGATAGATGTATACATATATGTGTGTGTATATATATATATATATACATATATATATATATATATTTGGCCTGTAACGGTACACAAAATTTTCGGTTCGGTACGTTTTCGGTTTTCAAAGCCATGGTTCGTTTTTTTTCGGTTCGGTACGGGAAGAAAGAAAACCCCTCAAAATGTCTATTAATGCATTTATGAATTTTTTAACATTTTTCCCCCAATTTTTGGAGACAATAGAATATAGAAAAACAGGAATAATATAATTCTGCTGCTACAAATCAAATAGAAAATAAAATAAATTATTAATATTACTAAATGTATTTTAAACATTAGTATTGCACTTTTCCCTGAAAGGTAGTTTCAAACAAACAAGAAAAATCTAATTACAGTTCTGTCAGTTCACATTCTGCATAAAAATAACAAAAAAATTCCACATGAAGTGCAACATTAACAAGAGGGTAAACTGGTATTCTGTTGAAACAAACTGAAGAGACACATTGACAACACAATGAACCAAATTACTTATTT
Organism: Sphaeramia orbicularis; assembly: GCF_902148855.1. Taxonomy (NCBI): domain Eukaryota; kingdom Metazoa; phylum Chordata; class Actinopteri; order Kurtiformes; family Apogonidae; genus Sphaeramia; species Sphaeramia orbicularis. The sequence continues at coordinate 27,167,425 of NC_043972.1, read as the reverse complement.
TAGGACAGAGAACAAACTGTGTTGTGTGCATGGGGGATTTTTTAAATTTTTTTTTGGGGGGGGGGGGGGGCGCGCAGTTATATACCTGGGGGTGCGGTCCATAACTAACGTAACAAACACTGTCGTGAAACAAAAGTGAAACTTTACATACTTCCAACGTTCTATTTATTCCTCTATTATACAGCGTGTGTGATAGACAGACAGACAGACAGACAGAGCTAGTGTCAGTGTTTTAGAACTACCATAGTTCCTAGGGGCCAAACAACGTCCATCTTATTAACGTCTCTTTCTTCGTTGTTCTCTTTCACCTGAACCTGAACTGATCCAAACTGGACTGGACTGATGGTGGAGGGTCTTCAGTCTCTTCCTTCCAGGTTCACATCATATTTGTTGTTATTTTTTTTAACCTTATATCAACTGCTATTTCATATTTCGGGTCAATGTGTGCGTCCTTCCATATGTCCGTGTGAAACTTGCGCAGATTGAAAGTTCCGCATTGAACGACGTCTTTCATTCTTTTTTCTCATCATACTGTGCCGTTTCGGTACAGCTGTGTACCAAACCGAACAGCTGTGTACCGAAACGGTTCGGTTCAGTACATGTTCCGTTACAGGCCTAATATGTACATATTGTTGGTTTAGACAAAAGGGTGAGAGCTAATAAGCTATGCTTCTTCTCACTCCTTTTCGAATATGACTTTTTTTTTTCTTTCTTTTCTTTTACGTGTATCATTATTTTATGCTTCCTTGAATTTTCATTTCTATATTATGTTGTGCAAAGAAGTCAAATAGTAGTAATCAGGAAGCTTGTATCACATCCATATTCGAAATAAATCAATAGAAAAAAAAAAGTGAAAGTTGGGTGGCCTTGGAAATAGATGCATTCATTAACACCCATTTAATTCTGTTAGTTACACAAACATGTCTTTAACCCTTTCACGCATGAATTATGAGAATCTTAGTCGAGATTTTTTTCCTGAGTGTTTTTATTCCTCTTTAGACATGAAAAAAGAACACGACTGAAATTTTTTTATGAACCTATTTTTCATGGATTTACAAAAATGTCCACTTAGCTGGACACCATGTGTTTAATTTTTGAAGCAAAGAAACATGTATTTAAAACCCATCATCAGAAAGTGTGTATAGTATATACTGTAAAGTATATACTGTGTGAAAACTATGAAATAAAAACATTTTTCATGCTGCTAATCTTATGTTTTCTAACATTTTAACATACTTTAATGCTAGTTATTACTCACTTCATGGAGATAATATGCAAAAAGAACCACCTTTTTGATTAAGAAAACTTTTAAATTACAGTCTGATAACAATTAGAGAGAGACTGGGGGTAGGAGTATATAAGTTTTTACTCCTCCCTACTCCTTTTCGAGCATGTATAATTTCATTTCATTTATTTTATTTTTTTTCTTTTGTTTACTTATCAGCCTTTTATGTACCAGTACTTGTATTTTATTGGTTGATTTTTGTTTTGATTTCACTGTCTACATGTTCAAAATAAAGATTTCAATCAATCAATCAATCAAAATTAGCAACTGATTTACACTAAAACATGTTACTGCAAATCAGGTTTATCAAGAACTGCAACGTTACAGTAATGCTATGAATTGCAGTGTATGAGATGGTCCATAAGCGTCCACTGTGTTGGGTAATATGCAACTAAAACAACAAAACGCATGAATATACAACAGAACAGCTGTGGAGTAGCTGTCCACTGTAGTGACCAGTATGCATGAAAGGGTTAAGGTCATTATTAAGTGCAAACCTGCAATGTTAACAGAGGTCTGTGCAGATTTAGTGATAAGATCCTTACAAATTAACCTTACAGCATTTTATTTGTCCATAAGCAGAGATATTTCCCATCACATGTCTGAAACAAGTTAAAATTGCCTGGCAAAGAGTATACAGGTTGTTGTTAGTTATGGTTTAATTTCAGTCTGAAGAACAAACACAGTCCACAGACCCATCCAATCCATAGATCCAACAATCAGTCCATGAAATGAAAATTTATAATACACACTTCACTAATGAAATAATTCATTTATACAGTCAGGCTGAAAAGGAGTAGTCTGAAGCTTGCTGCTAATTTTGCCTATTTTTTATACATTATCTTACAGCACGTCCGCAATTTTAACAAAAACACAACATATTCACTCCGACAATGAAAACAACATAAATGCTAAAATAAATGTTAAATATTAAAGTTCATATATCTATGAAGAGTCATATTTATAAATGGTTTTTTTTAAGGTGAGAGAGAGAGGTACATAGGAGGCAATATATAATTGAGGGACTTTTGAAGTCCATGGGATATATCTTGCATACATCTTTATTAAAAGTTAAAAAAAAAAAAAAAAAAGAAAAAGAAAGAATGTTTTTTATGTTTATTAGGATTATGTCTTTAAACATTCCATAATTATTTAATTATGCAAACAATCACTTAATAATAAATAAATAAATAAATAAATAAATAAATAAATAAATTGATTAATAAATAATTAATAAATGACTAGATATACTAAAATGTCAACTAAATAACTATCTGAATTTAATAACAACTAGGGGTGTTAGAAAATATCGGTTCTGCAATATATCACGATATTTCATTTCACAATACTGTATCGATATTAAAAAGTACTGTATCAATATTTTTAGGCATTTATTCAAATGCAGATATTGTGGAGGTTAATTTTTGTTTTTCTTTAGTTTATATTTATTTATTTATTATTATTTAACACTCTTTTATTAAATAATGTTAGTTCCTTTGTTGGGATTGAACTAAAATAATGTTCTGATGTTAGTTCTGAAGTAATAGAATATGAACATTTGAACAGGATCTTAAACTGTAATGTCTGTAAAACAGAATTTCAGTTTGAACACAGGAACATTTTGTGATATAGCATTAGATCCTGTTGTGATCAAATTAAAATGTGTTCAGTATTTGTGCAGATTTTGGGTGTAATTCAATTCTTCAAGGAAATAATCATTTAAAAAAAAAAGCAACAAACAAAAAACTGCCTTTTTAACAGTATCGTGATATATTGTGATATATCGTATCGTGATCCTAGTATTGTGATTTGTATCGTATCGCCAGATTATTGTCAATACACAGCCCTAATAACAACCACCTTCTAATTAGCTAAACAATAATAAAATGAGTTTATTCAAAAATTGGTTTTGATTATGTTCTTTTTATTAAGTTAAGATAATCATGACAGATATTTCTTTTTTGGCAATGTATCAAATTTTAGATGGAAAATAAATTGTATCAATGTCCAAGAAATCACTTTCAACTAAGTTACGTATTACAAACACACCTCTGAAGGAAGTGTGTTAATTCCAAATCACATGACCTGCTCCACATGATGTCATTTCCTCCTGAAGAAAACACCGGCAAGACTCCAACATATGTTCTGTCTTCTCTTTCTTAGTCATTTAATATGAAGTAGTGTGCAAGTCAAGTGTGTATTTATCACACTCTTACGTCAAAAGTGTTACTACAATATCTTTATAAGTAACTTTCAATTTTATTCAATTTTATATATGATATTTAGATGAATCTGTCTGTACAAATGCCATGTAGTGTTACGGTTATGTTGATTTTAGGCCTGAAAACAGCAAAAATATCAACTATACGTGTCAACTATATTACCCCGTAAAGGGAACTCAAGACGTCCCTCAATGTCACTGGTCTACAAGGAAAATGCTTCCAGAATAAAAAGTAATGAAATTTTACCACATGAGAGTCACTGATAAAGAAAAATCAAGTCAAAAATGCTGGTTGGCTGAACTTTCCAAGATACAGCCTTGGGTCAAAATGTGAAATTCAAGAATTAACGAGAGAATGGGTTTGACTCAAAAGGAATATTTGTCTCAGAGCTACAAGATCTACTTCAAAACACTGTCTGCACATTAGAATACGTTCACTTTACAGGTTCTATTTAGTGGAAGATTTATAAAACTATTATATAAATGTACATAAAGCAATATATACAGGGTGGGGAAGCAAAATTTACAATGAACATTTAGTTGTGTTTTTCTCAGCAGGCACTTCGTCAATTGTTTTGAAACCAAACATATATTTAAATTTATTTATTATTTATTTATTTATTTATAGAGCACTTTTCACAGACAGAGTCACAAAGTGCTTTATCAATTCAAATCAGAATCAAATTAAGTTTACAGAGACCCAACAGAATCCTTCAGGAGCAAACACTTGTGATTGGTGACAGTGGCGAGGAAAAACTTCCCTTTAACGGGCAGAAACCTCGAGCAGACCCAGACTCCTGAAGGATGGCTGTCTGCCTTGACCAGTTGGGGTTAAAGAGAGAGAGAGAGAGTAAAGGAGGAGAAAAGAGAGAGCGATAGAGATATAGAGAGACTGGGGGGGGGGGGGGGGGGGATGACACATGGAGTACGTTATGATGAATACATAGAGTGTTATCAGTCTGTGGTGGTCCTGGGTCAGGTGGGAGACTAAAAAGCCTTTTTGAACAGGAGGGTTTTGAGGTGTTTCTTAAAGCTCTCTACAGAGTCCATGGACCGTAGGTGTAGAGGCAGGTCATTCCATAGACGTGGTGCCACAGCTTTAAAAGACCTGTCACCGCGTGTGCGATGCATATTGATGTCATAATCATACCTAACACTATTATCCATACCTTTTCAGAAACTTTTGCCCATATGAGTAATCAGGAAAGCAAACGTCAAAGAGTGTGTGATTTGCTGAATGCACTCGTCACACCAAAGGAGATTTCAAAAATAGTTGGAGTGTCCATAAAGACTGTTTATAATGGAAAGAAGAGAATGACTATGAGCAAAACTATTACGAGAAAGTCTGGAAGTGGAAGAAGCAACAAAAAACGTACCAAAGCTTTTATTAAAGCTCTCAAATCCAAAATCCTAAAGGATCCAACCAAATCCATGAGAAAAATGGCAATTGAACTTGAGGTAGACAACAAGACCGTTAGAAATGCAGTAAAATAGGATTTGAAGTTAAAATCTTACACAAGAACACCAAAACACTTGTTGACAACAGCAACAAATCCAACTTTAGCAATTTTTGGGAATCATGTTTATGGCCGCCTTCTAGCCCAGATCTAAACCCTCTGGATTCTGCTATTTGGGGCGTTTTAGAACATGCTACCAATAGAACATCACACAGCAATGTCGACTTTCTTAAAGATACTATTAAAGAAGAATGGGAGAAGTTGTCACCCCAATATTTGAGGAACACTTGCGCAAGTTTCAGGAAGCGTGTGAAGGCAGTTATTGAGAAAGAAGGACACATAGAATAAAAACATTTTCTATTATGTCAGTTTTCTTGTGGCAAATAAATTCTCGTGACTTTCAATAAACTAATTGGTCATACACTGTCTTTCAATCCCTGCCTCAAAATATTGTAAATTTTACTTCCCCACCCTGTATGTGTAATAAAACTTAATCATATACCTTGAAAACATCAGCAAACCGGCACTTTTGTCATTTATTTTCCAATTAATCTTATTAAAATACATAACATTTAGCACATTTAATCTCTGAAGCAAATCATTTCTAAAAAATTGTAGACCAGTGTATTGACCCATACTCTGTGTCTTACTTCCCTCTTTTTTATTTCTTTAAAACAACCCATATTCCAGAGCTTTACTTTCCAGTCTGCCATTAAGCGTGTGTGGAGCCCTTTTGTCTTTGCAATCAAATGGCACCCTGTGGCTTTATTTATGTGGGGTTTAGGAAAAGACTGAGTCTGAAGCCCCAAGGAAGTCCCAGGTTGGGGATACTGCTTATTAATCTCTGTCAAATGCACAGTTAGATGTCTGGAGTACACATAGACACCTGAGTGCACATGCACACACTGTATAAAACCACATATTAACTTATTCATGCTACTACTGACAGATTCATTCAAATACACCTGGACAGAGAAAATCACCAGGGCTTTAACAAAGGAAAGAAAAACACATATCAAGTTGAATGACAGGGCTATTGTAGCTTAATCCTAGTCATACTTATTTATCTTTTTGACTTTATACTTGTTATGGTGTGAAAGTATTGGATAATTTGAAACTTTTATAAAGGACAGCCTTCTTATTGATGCAAATTAGTTTTTCATATACCAAAAAAATGAATCGGAATCAGCTTTATCGGCCAAGTATGTGAACACATACAAAGAATCTGGCTTCGGTTTTTACATTGCTCATGACATACAGTTCTGATATGAACCCAATCACATGTGGACCTAGACATAATAAAGACAAACATTCAGCTAGAGCACAGGTGTCAAACATGCGGCCCGGGGGTCAAATCTGACCCGTCAAAGGTTCCATTCCGGCCCGCGGGATGAAGTGCAAAAATTAACCTTAATAGTCAAGGTTGTCAATAATCATTGTGGTTCAGGTTCCACATACAGACCAATGTGATCTCAAGTAAAAATAACAACACAGTAACCCATAAATAATGACAACGACAAATTTTCTTTAGGAAAAATTATTCTGAAAAAATTTAAGTGAAAAAACAAACAAACATTACACTGTGATTCACAAAACTATTCTTTCACAATAAAATGCAAATAAATACAGGGTGGGGAAGCAAAATTTACAATATTTGGAGGCAGGGATTGAAAGACAGTGTATGACCAGTTAGTTTATTGAAAGTCATGAGAATTTATTTGCCACAAGAAAACTGACATAATAGAAAATGTTTTTATTCTATGTGTCCTCCTTCTTTCTCAATAACTGCCTTCATACGCTTCCTGAAACTTGTGCAAGTGTTCCTCAAATATTGGGGTGACAACTTCTCCCATTCTTCTTTAATAGTATCTTCCAGACTTTCTCGTAATAGTTTTGCTCATAGTCATTCTCTTCTTTCCATTATAAACAGTCTTTATGGACACTCCAACTATTTTGGAAATCTCCTTTGGTGTGACGAGTGCATTCAGCAAATCACACACTCTTTGACGTTTGCTTTCCTGGTTACTCATATGGGCAAAAGTTTCTGAAAAGGTATGGATAATAGTGTTAGGTATGATTATGACATCAATATATGTTTGGTTTCAAAACAACTGACGTAGTGCCTGCTGAGAAAAAACAACTAAATGCTCATTGTAAATTTTGCTTCCCCACCCTGTACATAAATAAAAACAAAGATGAACAACTGGAAATGTGCAATTTTAACAATATTCTGCCTGTTACTAAATGTTTTGTGCATGTATGGATCCACTGTGATCTGTAGTTGTATTAATAATAAGAGATGGAATATTGTAGAAATTGTTCAAATTTTAGTTCCAAACTCCAAAATTTTTAACAATATTCTGCCTGTTACCAAATGTTTATGTAACACTGTATGTAATGTACATGTATGAATAATAAGTTGAGGCATAATATTGTTAAAATTGCACTAATTTTTCAAATGAAATTTCTGTTTTTTCAGGTTATTCACATCTTTTTTGTAAAATGTAAATATTTTCATAATTTAATTGGGGGTTTTTTGTACTAAAACAAAAAGAACCACTTGGATTTGTTATTATTTATAGGTTATTAAGTCATTATTTTACTGATTAGGCCCACTTGAGATCAAACTGGGCTGAATATGGCCCCTAAACTAAAATGAGTTTGACACCCCAGAGCTAGAGACAAAGACAACAATGGGTTCAGATTTAATAATGTAATATGTACAGAGTGCAAACTGGAGTTTTTATAGTAATAGTTTTTAGGAGTGGATGTGTGGATACGGTCTATTAAAAATATATGTTTATGTTTATATTATTTAACCCTTTCATGCATGAATTATGATTAAAAAGGATCTAGATTTTGTTTAGAATTATTTTATTTCTCAAAATTAGGCTAAAGTTCAAATGCATTTCGAATTTTTTTTAAAATATGGTTTTATTCATTAGATATTTTCCCTCCTCAGACCCAGGAAAGGACAAGTTTGGGCTGTTTTTAACCCTTTCATGTATGAATTATGAGAACCTTAACCAAGACTTTTTTCCCTGAGTGTTTGTAGTCAACTTTAGGCATGAAAAAAAAAATGTGATTGAAATTTTTTATGAACCTATTTTTCATGGAGTTCCAAAAATGTCCACTTAGCTGGACACAATTTAGTTATTTTAATTTTTGAAGCAAAGAAATATGTATTTACTGATATACTGTGTGAAAACTATGAAATAAAAAACATTTTTAATGCTGCTGATCTGATGTTTTCACAGATTTTATGCTAGTTATTATTCACTCGAATAATATGGAAAAAAAAAAAAAATTTTTGTTTAACCCTTTCATGCACGAATTATGAGAACCTTAATCAAATTTTTTTTCCTGAATGTTTTTATTCCTCTTTAGGCATGAAAAAAACTATGCGATTGAAAATTTTCTTCTGAAAAATAAATAAAATAAAAATAATTTTTTAAAAAAATAAATAAATAATAGAGAAAAAAAAATTCTTATGACCGTATTTTTCATGAAGTTGCAAAAATGTCCACCCAGCTGGACACCACACGTTTAATTTTTGACGCACAGAAACATGTATTAACTGATAAATTGTGTGAAAACTAAGGGGAGGGCTTGTGATTCTGGGGTTTTATGCTCAGGCGAGATCTATATAATGTTACCAATTCATGCCAGAAAAGATTTGTAGTGTCTTAAAACTTTAATAAAGATATGTGTAAAAAAAAAAAAAAAAGAAAGAAAAAAACAACAAAATCCATGAATATACAAGAGAACAGCTGTGGAATAGCTGTCCACTGGAGTGACCCCTATGCATGAAAGGGTTAAAAATAAAAAAAAACCCTGGTTAATTACAGTCTAATAACAATTAGCGATTGATTTACACCCAAATATGATAGTTCAGATCAGGTTTATCAAGAACAGGAAAGTTACAGTAATGGTCTGAGTGTCAGTGTATGGGATGATGGATACGTGTCCACTGTGTTGGCTGATATGGAACTAAAACAGCAAAACCTGTGAAAATACAAGAGAACAGCTGGAGAATAACTGTGCATGAAAGGGTTAAAGTGGGTTTTACATTGTAATATGTACAGAAAGTTCAAATTGAAATTTTATACTGCAAATTAGACAGTTTTATACAGAGTGCAAAATATAAGTTTGTGAGTTGGTGAATTGGAGTCGGGGGGTATTGAACTATATGAACATGACTGAACTATATATTGTCAAACAGAACAGTATGCACCCAAGATTTGGGTCTTTATCTGATGATCCCTGTGTAGTCTGTCTCTTCACACAGAGAACACACACACATGCGACAATGATACAATTTGCTGTACTCAGGCCAAGTCCAGGGATAGCCTGAGGATGGGAAACAGTTGGCTGCCACATTTGGCTGGTTCCACACTGTTAGTCAGATATGGGCTCTGGTGTACACAGGGAATAGTCTTTTAAATGATACCTTCCCCACTGCCTGTGTCTGCATGCTCATATGGTTGTGAATGTGTAGTGTATGTCTGCAAATAATACACACATGTTGTTTACATACATATGTTTATACATATGCATGTGTACATAAAGAGGAGCCTGTGTGTGTGTGTGTGTGTGTGTGGGTGTATGCACTTGAATTTGCAGAATTTGCTCCTGTCATCATTTGACAAGTATTTTCCTGTGCATAAGCAAGCTGTCCTGTCCAATCGGCCCATTATGTCGGCTAGTGGAGATGTGTGTGTGTGTTTAGTCATGCAAGCTTAATTTCCTGGTCTGTTTTTTTTTTTTTTTTGTAAAAGATCTGTTCAGCATTTCAAAGAAAATGTGTGTTAATGTTTACTACTTTGCAACAACATACCACTACCATTAGTGAAATCTCTATTGTGTTGTTCAAGCATTCTCCATTCGACAGCATGCTTGCTTTGCCACATTATTACCTTCCTTCATTTGAATATTTTGACAATTCACAGAACCTTCTGTGTAGATACGGACCTCTGAGATTTTCTTTTCCTTTTCATTCGACTTTGAACTACTCACCTTCAAAAAAAAAAAAGAAAAAAAAACATCCAGGGCCCAGCCACTCATGGCATGTTTTGATCGTTCAAAAATGTCAAACGATCGTGTAATTTCACTCGACTAAGTATGATGTTTGTAGTTTAACAATAACACTTTTTTAGTGAATAATCTGTGATCTTTAGGTCAAAACCTGGTGATCTTTCTACAGTCAAAACTTAGCTATGGTCGCAATTTTTGCCATTTTAGATTTAAAAAAAAAACATATATATATATATATTGTCGGCTTCCTGATAAACCCTGCTAAGTGACCTTTGGCAAATTTTACAGGAGAAACAAAAAACTGTTTATATAACAGGAAACTGTGAAATATGACAAAAAATATCTGTTCCTTTAATGCTGGTACTTATGATGGAATGTAAACAACTTTCACAGGAGACTGAAATTTGAAGCTATAATAGGAGATACAGCAGGTTTTTATTCCCAACCAAAAATGTCACTTAGTAGGTTTTATCAGGAAGCCGACGATATATATCTATATCTATATCTATATATATATATATACATTATTATTATTATTATTATATTATATATATTATATTTACAAAACATTTTAAACACAGACTAGAACATGGCATGGAGAAAAAAAACACAACATAACATAATGCTCGAGGTGAGGCAGGAAGAATCAAACACAGCTACACAATAGGCAAGCAAATAAAAAAAAAGAAAGAAAAAAGAATAAACAAGAAGAGAGAAAAAATAAATAAATAAAATAAAAATAAATAAATTACAACTTAAATTCGTTACATAAGGCTTTAGTTTTCATAGCTTTAGGGTTAGTGCAGAAGTTGAGTGTCTCTTGATAAGATTTCAAATAAGATTTAAAGACTACCAAGCTGGGTTTTTGATTAGCAAGCCGACGATGTATATAATTTTTTTAATTTTAAGGCAGACGTCATCAAATCAAACAAAGGAATACAGTTAAAGTTGTCCCCTGCACACTGTCCAATCTCTTTGTTAGGTTTGTTAGGTTCTGTACTGTGTAATACTATATGAGGAAGCCACTTAATTGTCCCATTTAGAAAGCTTGACCTTGTGGAATCTAATTAATTAGTGTGGTATGAAGGTTAATTAGTAACGAAGGATGTCCATGCATCATAAAGCCCCTTGTCTTAACCCACTGTGGCAGTCGGGCAGAAAAACAGTCATCAGTCATCCCGGTAGTGAGAAAAATCACAAGTGATACTCACACATTTACATGAGAGTTGGTTTCTGTCCGGCTCTTGTTCATTGACCCCTTCTGCCATGAAAGGCAAAGGATCTACCAGGTGGGATTTTGTATTTGAATAATCAATGGGTTAATGGGATGTCCCATTGTAATTGATGGATGAGGTTTGTGATGCAAAAGGTGAAAGTTGCAGGAAGAAAGGAAGTAGTATATCAGTACTGTCTACCTACAACAAAAGGAGGAAAGTGTTTTTCATCTTTGTAGAAACTATTATGTACATCTGAAAAATGACGAATTACTAATTTCGCCAGCAGGATAAAGGCACTTTAAAGCAGAATAAGAATGTTTATTTATCTATTTACTTCAGTTCAGGTGTTCTTATGCATTGTCACACTCACACATACTACTGCCTGTGAGCTAGGTGGCTTACGGCGACCACAACCGTATGTTCTCACTGCTTCATTAGATGGTGTTGAGCTAGCAGCGTAATGGAAATCAGCTGGGGGTTCTTTTAATATTTATAACCATGACCAGCCTGTGTGGTACATCACAAACATTTCTCGTTATTTCTGTCTGCCGTGATGTGTAAATAAGGATTCCAAACTGCAAAGGTTATTATGACAAAAGTGAAGATTTCATGGGAAGGTACCCGTGGATTTTGTATTATCAGTGAACTTCATGGGTGGTGTTCATGGTAGTTCTGTTACGCTGCGCTGATAGATGCTAATAACACAAATCTACTCATAAAGCTGTAACTGACTGAAAGAGTAGAAATATAACTGTATTAGCAGGGCTCGAGGTTTTTCTTTGAGAAAATGCTGCATATGCACTAGGCCTGTAACGGTACAAGTACTGAACCGAACCGTTTCGGTACACACCTGTTCGGTTCGGTACACAGCTGTACCGAAACGGCACAGTATGCTGAGAAAAAGAAAAAGGAAGGAAAGACATTGTTTGATGCGGAACTTTAAATCCGCGCAAGTTTCACACGGACATATTGAAGGAGCACACGGTGACCCGAAATACGAAATAGCAGCTGATAAAGGGTAAAAAAAAAAAAAACAACAACACCAAATATAATGTGAACCTGGAAGGAAGAGAGTGAAGACCCTCCACCTAGGGCTGCACGATTTTGGCAAAAAAAAAAATCCTGATTTTTTTCCTCTAAAAACTCGATTTTCGATTTCGATTTTTGGGTATAACTAGAAAAGGCAACAGCAGTCAACATGTCGTTTTCGTGAGCAGCCCACAATGCAAGCCACTGCTCTGACCTCAAAGCTGTGATGGGATCACGTGATGAACCTACAGTTTTGTTTTGTTTTTTCTCTTCATTAAATCTTTGAAATGAAGAAGAGTATACAAACAATGTATACAACAAGAAAATAACATAAGTTTGTCAGGGGGAATACACTATAAGAAAATGTCCAAATCAGAGCAAATACTGATAGTTGTTACAGCCTTTTTGTTTCCACATTTATCAAACAGCTTTAAATAAATTTCAACATCTTACAAAACATAAATAATATTTGGTTTTGTGTTACAGAACTTACATTTGTGAATGAAAAATTTAGCAAGTAAGAGGACTAAATTAATTATTAAAAAAAAAAAAAAAGTTTTTTTTTTCTTTCTTTTCTGGGTATCTGGCCCACAGAAGTGATACCAGTGTCAGTCAGTGACAGGCATCAGTCGTGCGTGCGTGCGTGCGTGCGTGGACAAGGTTAATATGAGTGTTCCCCGTGCGGTTCTATTTAAACTGGGGGATCCGTGCGTGGAATAGACCGACCCAGGACACACTGGAGGGATTCTATGTGTGGAGCTGGTGGACGTGTGTGGGCACAGGGCTGTGTGGGCTCCTCTGCTGAGGCTGATGACCCCGAGACCCGGACCCGGTTCGGAAGAAGACAGTACGGTACGGATCCGGGACAACGGAAGATGAGTGATCCGCTTGCAGTTATATTTCAGTTGCGGGATCCGTGCGTGAAGCCACGGCTTATATTGGTATAAGTACTGCGGGTTCATGAACAGATTTAACGTCCGGTCATTACACAGACTTCTGTGAAAGACCGCTGTCACAGGAAGAGCCTACGGGAGCCCGCGGGCACGCGGAGGCGCGCGGCCCGGAGGCATGAGAGAGATGAAATCGATTTTACGATTTCCCTTTTTTAAAAATTGTCCTAACTAAAAAATCCGATTTCGATTTAAAATCGATTAATCGTGCAGCCCTACCGCCACCATTATTACAGTCCAGTTTGGATCAGTTCAGGTCCCGGTGAAAGACAACAATGAGGAAAGAGATAGTGATAAGACGGATGTTGTTTTGCACCTAGGAACTACGGTAGTTCTACAACACACTAGCTCTCTGTCTCTCTCTCTCGCACGCTGTACAATAGAGGAACAGAACTCGGAGTTGGCCATTGAAAGTATATAAAAATAAAGTTTCACTTTGGTTTCATGCCAGCGTTAGTTCCGTTAGTTATGGACCGGACCGGACCCCACCCCCCCCCGGCTCCGACCAAAAAAACCATCCCCCAGACAAATCGCACCTTGCGCGCGCACACACACACACACAAAGTGTCCTAAACTGTTTGTTAGCTGTCCTAAAATAAATAATTTGGTTAAGTTTGTTGTCAATGTTTCTCTTCAGTTTGTTAAAACAGAATACCAGTTTACCCTCCTGTTAATGTTGCACTTCATGCAGAATTTTTTTGTTGATATTTTTATGCAGAATGTGAACTGACAGAACTGTGATTAGATTTTTTTGTTTGTTCAAAACTACCTTTCAGGGAAAAGTGCAATACTAATGTTTAAAATACATTTAGTAATATTAATAATTTATTTTATTTTCTATTTGATTTATAGCGGCAGAATTATATTATTCCTGTTTTTCTATATTCTATTGTGTCCAAAAATTGGGGGAAAAACGTTCAAAAATTCATAAATGCATTAATAGACATTTTGAGGGGTTTTCTTTCTTCCTGTACCGAACCGAAAAAAAAAACGAACCGTGGCTTTGAAAACCGAAAACGTACCGAACCGAAAATTTTGTGTACCGTTACAGGCCAAATATGCACATCTATGTATAAATAGGGACAAAACCAGTAAAGTGTCTAATATGGAAGTGTTGATTTAAGTTAGCCTTTTGGACATGGAGATAATAGTGCAATAGGACCTTATACAGCAGGTAGGCCTGAAACGGTACACGTACCAAACCGAACCGTTTCGGTACACACCTGTTCGGTTTGGTACACAGCTGTACCGAAACGGCACAGTATGTTGAGAAAAAGAAAAAGGAAGGAAAGACATTGTTCGATGCGGAACTTTAAATCCGCGCAAGTTTCACACGGACATATAGAAGGACGCACACATTGACCCGAAATATGAAATAGCAGCTGATATAAGGTTAAAAAAAAACAACAAATATGATGTGAACCTGGAAGGAAGAGACTGAAGACCCTCCACCGTCAGTCCAGTCCAGTTTGGATCAGTTCAGGTTCAGGTGAAAGACAACAACGAGGAAAGAGACGTTAATAAGATGGACGTTGTTTGGCCCCTAGGAACTATGGCAGTTCTAAAACACTTACACTAGCTCTGTCTGTCCGTCTGTCTCACACTGTATAATAGAGGAATAAATAGAACTTTGAAAGTATGTAAAGTTTCACTTTTGTTTCACGACAGCGTTCGTTATGTTAGTTATGGACCGCACCCCCAGGTATATAACTGTGCGCCCCCCCTACCCCCCGGCTCCGGCAAAAAAAAAAAAAAAAAAAAAAAATCCCCCGTGCACACAGGCACACACAAATACACACAGTGTGCTAAACAGTTTGTTCTCTGTCCTAAAATAAATAATTTGGTTCATTGTGTTGTCAATGTTTCTCTTCAGTTTGTTTAAACAGAATACCAGTTTACCCTCTTGTTAATGTTGCACTTCATGTGGAATTTTTATTATGTATTTTTTATTTATTATTTATTTATTTGTATTATTTATTAGTTATTTTTATGCAGAATGTGAACTGACAGAACTATAATAAGATTTTTCGTGTTTGTTCAAAACTACCTTTCAGGGAAAAGTGCAATACTAATGTTTAAAATACATTTAGTAATATTAATAATTTATTTTATTTTCTATTTGATTTGTAGCAACAGAATTATATTATTCCTGTTTCTCTATATTCTATTGTCTCCAAAAATTGGGGGAAAAATGTTAAAAAATTCATAAATGCATTAATAGACATTTTGAGGGGCTTTCTTTCTTCCTGTACCGCACCGAAAAAAAACCAAACCGTGGCTTTGAAAACCGAAAACGTACCGAACCGAAAATTTTGTGTACCGTTACAGGCCTAACAGCAGGGGTGTCAAACTCATTTTCTTCTGGGGGTCACATTCAGCCCAATTTAATCTGAAGTGGGCCAGACCAGTACAATAACAGCACAATAGCCAATAAATAATGACAACTCCAAATTGTTTTAGTGCAAAAAATAACATTCAATTATGCCAATATTTACATTTAATAATAATATAAAATACATCGGTTTTATTTAGCGCTTTTCAAAATTCTCAGTTACTTTACAACAGGGGTGTCAAACTCATTTTAGTTCAGGGGCCACATTAAGCCAAATTTGATCTGAAGAGGGCCAGACCGGTGAAATAATAATGTAATAATATATAAATAATGTCAACTCCAAACTTTCCTCTATATTTTAGAGCAAAAAAAGTAAAATTATGCGATGAAAATGTTTACATCTGCCAACTATCCTTTAACCCTTTCATGCACAGTGGTCACTACAGTGGACAGTTATTCTACAGCTGTTGCCTTGTTTATTCATGGGTTTTGTTGTTTTATTTGCATATCAACCAACACAGTGGACGCTTTCCTGTTCTTGATAAACCTGATTTGCAGTAGGGTCAAAACACGGTATTCGAAATCTCTCTGACGGGACATTTTTTGCAATCGCAAAAAAGTGAAATTCAGGCTCTGGGAAAGAAAAACAACACCAGTTTCTTAAGATTTGACAAGTGTTCTAATATTTTTGCACACCACTGTATATACTACTACACATCTGATGTAGTTTAGTTTAACTTTTTGGTATGTAATATTCCAGTGTTTTAAAATGTAACATGTACTATTACCACAAAAGTCAAGCTGTGTAAGTAAAACACAAGCAAAAAATGTATATTAATAAGTATTCCCTCTATGACACAGGTGTCAAAAATGCGGCCCGGGGGCCATATCCAGCCCACCAAAGGGTCCAGTCCAGCCCTTGAGATGAATTTGTGAAATGCAAAAATAGATATTAGGATATTAACAATCATTTTAGTTCAGGTTCCACATGCAGACCAATTCAATCTCCGGCGGGTCAGACCAGTAAAATTCTATCATAATAATCTATAAATACTCACAACTCCACATTTTTCTCTTTGTAAATGTAAATATTTTCATGTATTTACACTAAAACAAAGTATAATTTCCCAAAAAATGTGAATAATCTGAACAAATGTGAAAAACCTGAAATGTCTTAAGAAAAATAAGTGCAATTTTAACAATATTCTGCCTGATACTAAATGTGTGTATTTGTAGATCCACTGTGATCTGTACGTTATAATGAACATGTGGAAATGATCAACTGAGGCAGGATACTGTTAAAATTATACTTATTCTTTCAGTTTGTTCAAGTAATTCACATTGTTTGAAAGGATAGTTTGTAGATGTAAACATTTTCAGTGTTTAATTTTACTTTTTTTCACTGTATAAATATAGAGAAAATTTTGGAGTTGACATTATTTATATATTATTATGTTATTATTTCACTGGTTTGGCCCACTGCAGATCAAATTTCGCTGAATGTGGCCCCTGAACTAAAATGAGTTTGACACCCCTGCTCTTTGACTTTGAAGAGCATCTAATTACATAATAGTTGGAATCATTTTGTTTTCAGACATATTCCTCTTTTTATTTGTATTTATACATTACAGTAATCACCTTTGACCAGGGGTAATGATCACATACTGAGTCCTGGTTACACTTTATTTATCAAGAATAAATCACACTGTCACAATTAATCCATAAAGACCCAAACATCTATCACCAACCACAATCATCTACTTGGTCCACTAATTCTATCAATACATGGAAATAATTGGTGTCAAATACAGTTTGTCATCTTTTCATGGTCATCAGATATGACCCATTTGGACGTTTAGAGGCTCCGTAGTTACCATGGAAACCCCATCATCTTCTACGACATAGACTCACCAGTAAAACCCATGGAGTTGGATCAGTGACAGTGAGTAGAAATGCTTGTTTTATTTTCAGTTAATGACAGATTTTACAGAAAAAGTCACTTTTTCTGCAGTTTTCTCTGTTTTTGATATAATGCCCCCAACTTTAATCTGAGGTTTTATGAACATCTACATGATCAGTGAATTAAATATGGGAAAATACCTGACTGATACTAATAAAAATACAAAGTACAGAAAATAATATTATAATAAATGGTGATAAATCACTTAAGAAAGGAGAGATATAGAGAAAATTCATTTGGGAACTGACACAAATGTAGCACTGGGCCTTTATGGGTTAAGGTACAGATATTTTTATTCTAACTTTATAGGAAACTGTGTTTAATTTATTTACAAATGATTTCCAGTTACTTCCTCCAGAATGCATAAACAGGTACAGATATTTTTTGGCTTTGTGCTGCAGCGATAAAAGTATTCACTTCCAACAGTGTAATTGTACATCCATGAGTAGAAACACTCAAAACTGGGCCTCTCATGTCCTTTGCTCTTTGTTTTTAACCCTTTCATGCACAGCGGTCACTACAGTGGACAGCTATTCTACAGCTGTTCTCTCGTATATACATGGATTTTGTGGTTCTTTTCAATTTTTTTTTTTTAACACATATCTTTATTAAAGTTTTAAGACACTACATATCTTTTCTGACATGAATTGGTAACATTATGTAGATCTCTCCTGAGGATAAACCCCCAGAATCACAAGCCCTCCCCATAGTTTTCACACAATTTTTAAGTAAATACACGTTTCTGTGTGTCAAAAATTAAATGTGTGGTGTCCAGCTGAGTGGACATTTTTGCAACTTCATGAAAAATAGGTTCATAAGATTTTTTTTTTTTTTCATTAGGTTTTTTTTTTTTTAATGTATTTTTAAAATGTTTAAAATATTTTTTATTTCATTTATTTTTTCAATTTATTTTTCAGAAGAAAATTTTCAATTGCATTGTTTTTTTCATGCCCAAAGAGGAATAAAAACACTCAGGAAAAAATTTCGATGAAGGTTCTCATAATTCGTGCATGAAAGGGTTAACTGAATACATTCTCATAAGTTTAAGGCATCCAGATACATATTAGTACTAATTCAAATACAATACTGCAAAATCAGTCAGTTATTTTTCTTCCTAATATAAATACTAAGAATTTCTTTGTCTAGTCTTTCTTTGTCTTAGTCTATCTGTGAGTACTTCATCTTCTTTTTTTTTTTTCTTTTTTTTAACACATATCTTTATTTAAGTTTTAAGACACTACATATCTTTTCTGACATGAATTGGTAACATTATGTAGATCTCTCCTGAGGATAAACCCCCAGAATCACAAGCCCTCCCCATAGTTTTCACACAATTTTTAAGTAAATACATGTTTCTGTGTGTCAAAAATTAAATGTGTGGTGTCCAGCTGAGTGGACATTTTTGCAACTTCATGAAAAATAGGTTCATAAGATTTTTTTTTTTTCATTAGGTTTTTTTTTTTTTTAATGTATTTTTAAAATGTTTAAAATATTTTTTATTTCATTTATTTTTTCAATTTATTTTTCAGAAGAAAATTTTCAATTGCATTGTTTTTTTCATGCCCAAAGAGGAATAAAAACACTCAGGAAAAAATTTCGATGAAGGTTCTCATAATTCGTGCATGAAAGGGTTAACTGAATACATTCTCATAAGTTTAAGGCATCCAGATACATATTAGTACTAATTCAAATACAATACTGCAAAATCAGTCAGTTATTTTTCTTCCTAATATAAATACTAAGGATTTCTTTGTCTAGTCTTTCTTTGTCTTAGTCTATCTGTGAGTACTTCATCTTCTTTTTTTTTTTTTCTTTTTTTTAACACATATCTTTATTTAAGTTTTAAGACACTACATATCTTTTCTGACATGAATTGGTAACATTATGTAGATCTCTCCTGAGGATAAACCCCCAGAATCACAAGCCCTCCCCATAGTTTTCACACAATTTTTAAGTAAATACATGTTTCTGTGTGTCAAAAATTAAATGTGTGGTGTCCAGCTGAGTGGACATTTTTGCAACTTCATGAAAAATAGGTTCATAAGATTTTTTTTTTTTTTCATTATTGTTTTTTTTTAATATACTTTTAAAATTTTTTAAATATTTTTTATTACATTTATTTTTCCAATTTATTTTTCAGAAGAAAATTTTCAATATTCCTAAAGAGGAATAAAAACACTCAGGAAAAAATTTCGATGAAGGTTCTCATAATTCGTGCATGAAAGGGTTAACTGAATACATTCTCATAAGTTTAAGGCATCCAGATACATATTAGTACTAATTCAAATATAATACTGCAAAATCAGTCAGTTATTTTTCTTCCTAATATAAATACTAAGGATTTCTTTGTCTAATCTTTCTTTGTCTTAGTCTATCTGTGAGTACTTCTTTTTTTTTTTTTTTTTTTTTTTTTTTAGGAGCGTTGTTATGTTCCGTTAAGCCTTAAAGGCACCCATTTGTATTCCCTTACATCTCACAGGAAATCATCTTCAAAAACCACTATTTCATATGATTTTGCAATCAAAACGCAGGAAAATGATCACATAGAGGTGAGTCTCAAACTGCTGAGATACGTGGTTTTCCTCCCATCTGTGGAGCGGTAATTGACGGGAAAAGTAGGTGAGAGGAAAAGAGAAGCCAAGGAGCCTTTTATTACTGTCACAGGTGTAGGATTCCACGCCTGTCGCTGACTCTGCATAGTGGGTTTGTGATTGGGACAATTCAGTGCAGGGAAGTGGAGATTTGGGGGCTTGTGAATTGATTGCCTGTCTGTCATGGCATCTGCACTGTGTATCGTACGACTCTGATTGGGGCATTTCAAGCAACACAAAGGATTCAGAGTGTTCCGAAAAGGACTGCATATCAAGTCACACACCACACTCTGTGCAGTTTGTACATTTTATTTCACCTGAGTTGTTAAGGATAGAAAAACATTCAATACCATCTTAATAGTGTAGATGGTTTATATCAAGGGTGTCAAACTCATTTTAGTTCAGGGGCCACATTCAGCTCAATATGATCTCAAGTGGGCCGGACCAGTAAAATAATAATAGTGAAAAAAGTAAAATTACATTATGATAATGTTTACAACTACAACGTTTCCTTAAAAATCTGAATAACATGATGAACCTGAAATGTCTTCAGAAAAACAAGTGCAATTTTAAATATATTCTGCCTCATTTTATCAGTTTATCATTCACACATATCCGTTACAACTTCTATTATAATTACAAATACACAAGACATTTAATAACAGGCAGAATATTGGTACAATTGCATGTACTTCTCTGAAGACATTTCAGGTTATTCACATTTTTTGTAAAAGGATAGTTTGTTAATATAAACATGTTCATGTCATTTTACTTTTTACACTAAAATCAGGATTAAATCTGCAGTTTTCATTATTTATAGGTTATTATGATAGTATTTTACTGGTCTTATCCACTTTAGATCACATGTGTCTGTATGTGGAAACTGAATTATGATTTTTACACAATTGATTGTTAATATCTTCAGTGTAATTCATCCTATGGGCCGGATTGGACCCTTTGGCGGGCCAGATTTGGCCCCCGGGCCTTATGTTTGACACCTGTGGTTTATATGGACTCACTAGGCTGGTCTGACTTTTTTTTTTTTTTTTTGGGATGCTGTAAAAATTTATATGCTGCTTTTCAAGTTCTTAAAAATGAAATATAACATAAAATTTTAAGTCAAATTTAAGTGTTTTTTAACCTTTTTTATTAGGACACAGTTTCAGTGTACATATCCTCTTAGTGCAAGAATAAAAATGTGCAGTTTTTGAAAAGCCAACTAGAAACAAACAAAAACTTAAACGAAAAAAAAAGCCCCCCTACCCACATTTGTCCACATACACTTAATTCAGAATGTTATAGCTATTCTATTCTGTTATGTTTTCTATAGATGTTCTGTCAAAGTGACAGAGGAGAGGCTTCCATGTATTGTAAAACTTCTCAGTTGATCCTCTGAGAGAAAATTTGATCTTTTCCAGTTTCAAAGTTAAGTTTTAAGAAAAAAACCTTCTTATATTATTAGGTTTAGCAATCCATTAAAGGTTTACAGTATTACTCATGAGGATCCAGATATACTGACAAGAAACTCTGAAAAATGAAAGAAATCAAGTCAAGAAGAAAAATTCATTCATAATGATGCAAGGATTCCACTCTTCCAGACTGGCTGATGTTCTAATATACAATGACACACCACCACTCACTATCATTGGTTGTTCCCTCCGGTACAATCCATGGCAGTGTTAAATCAATCATCAGTGGCAGATAAAGTGCCAGAAAGTGCTTCATGTAACATTAAAATGTACAATATTGTTAGATTTTGACTATCCTAATGCTGTGGTTAAGGTTTGATTATGTTTTCATGCAACAAACAGATTCAATTATAGAACAATTATGGTTAAAACTAATCTAAAACTAATCTATGGCTTGAAATAGGAGCCAGATATGATCATCTGTGTTGGAAGCCCAAAGCTTTGTTGTCCTGCTCCCAAGAACTTTCTGAGTAATGTAAAAGGAAGAGGGAGATAAATATATATTAGTAAATATTTTATGGAGAAGGGGTGGGATTAAACAAGTTGCACTTCTTCCCACCCATTTTTGGGCATGTAAATGAAACTGTTAAGGTGTTCTTCTGTCTAAGACTGTCTTGAGTGTCACCCCGCCACGCTGAAGGGGAGGCTAGGGGTATTGTTTTTGATTTGGTTTGTTTCTTTGTTTGTTAACACTCTAGCAGCAAACTTATTAGTTGAATTCGTACCAAACTGGGTTTATAGATTTCCAGTGGCCAAGAATAGATCTGATTACATTTTAGGAAAAGTAGCTCAAAGTAAAAAATTTGTATGAATTTTTAAAATCTTTTTTTTCCCCATTCTCTTATAATGGGCAAAATTTCACATGTCTGTTGCAGCAAAACTATTAGTTGAATTCATATCAAGTTGGGTTTATACATTGCCAGCGACCCAGAATAGATGTGGTTACATTTTGGGAAAAGTAGGTCAAAGTTCAAATTTTTAATGAATTTTCAAATTCTTTTGTCTTCTCTCATTTACTTATAATGGGCGAAATTTCAAATGTCTATAAAAACATCAATTTCGTTTCAATTTACTTCAAACTTGCCACATATATAGAAACAACTGATACGCTGACATCAGCACATGCATAGACATGATGACATCAGCTGGATTGATGCCAAAATAAGCTACAATACGTGCAAGGGGCGGGGTTTGTTGTACCTGGATTCACTTGTTGATTTTTTATTATTGTAACATGAGGGTTCGTTGGTGGTTAATAGTTCATTCTTTATGAAATGAGACTGCAGGATGGAGACGGATTTCTTCTTACAACAGTGCTTTACTTTTTCATGCACCGTAACAGCTACAACACTTCCTGAAACATCATCTCACATGACCCAACCAGCCAATCAGGAACTAACAGTACATAGATGGGTAAATGTAAGTGATTTAGAAAAGACACATTCAACAAGTTATTTTAGCTGCTTATATATTAAAAAAAATGAAAATAATTAAAAGTATATACAGGGTGGGGAAGCAAAATTTACAATGAACATTTAGTTGTTTTTTCTCAGCAGGCACTACATCAATTGTTTTGAAACCAAACATATATTGATGTCATAATCATACCTAACACTATTATCCATACCTTTTCAGAAACTTTTGCCCATATGAGTAATCAGGAAAGCAAACGTCAAAGAGTGTGTGATTTGCTGAATGCACTCGTCACACCAAAGGAGATTTCAAAAATACTTGGAGTGTCCATAAAGACTGTTTATAATGGAAAGAAGAGAATGACTATGAGCAAAACTATTACGAGAAAGTCTGGAAGATACTATTAAAGAAGAATGGGAGAAGTTGTCACCTGAATATTTGAGGAACACTTGTGCAAGTTTCAGGAAGTGTGTGAAGGCAGTTATTGAGAAAGAAGGAGGACACATAGAATAAAAACATTTTCTATTATGTCAGTTTTCTTGTGGCAAATAAATTCTCATGACTTTCAATAAACTAATTGGTCATACACTGTCTTTCAATCCCTGTCTCAAAATATTGTAAATTTTGCTTCCCCACCCTGTGTGTGTAAATAATTATTCCACAACATAAATGTAAATAGTTACACTGTCAATATGTTTTTAACAAATACCTGAATTAACTTTTTCCCTGTAATTTATTCCATTGTTAAACTTTACATTCCTTCAACATAAATTATTTCAACTTCTGAGCCTTACATTATTATTTTTGATGTCTTACTTGTTCACATATATATTAAATTTCATCGCATGTTTCTGAATAAATCACTAAATCAAAATCAAATCTGTACCACTGGGCTTGCGCTGTCTTGTAACTTGAACATGAAAATATGTCAGTCTAAATTGCAGCTATTAAATGTCACTAAACAACAATATGGAACTACCGGTTGCGATAAGCAGGTTGTAAACAGGTCCAACGCTCTTTGACCATGTTTTCAACAAGACGACCTCCTCTGAATTGCTCATTTGGTTCCACACTGACTCATACGAGCTACGTAGATTGACAAGCAATTATAACCCTGCAGGTTCAGACCTATTATGATAGCTTGACAGGCTTGAATTGTAATAGTTTCCACATGATTTCTTTATTGTTAATTCTCAGAAGATGATAATGGTTTGTGTTTTTTTTTTTTTTTTATGTTCAAATAGTACACAACAAATCAGAATGACACACAGGTGGAACACCCAATGTGCATTGTCACTATGTAGGCCGTACATGTGTGTGCGCACCTGTCAGTATTTTTAGATCAGTGTTTTTTGGGGTTTTTTTTGTAATTTTTGCTCATGCATGTTTGTGTGCAAGTGTATGACAGAAGAAGAAACAAACAAAGCATGTGTTATATGTGGAAATGTAAAAGCAGAGAGTAAGATAAGGAACTGAAAAGGACTTGCATGGCAATGATAACAGGGATATTAATTCTTTCATTTGATGTACTTTAATTATGGCGTCCACAGCCCAGGATGGAACACTAGTCAAATTTATGTCCGTGGCTATGTGTGTGTGTGTGTGTGTGTATGGGCATACGAGGGAAAGAAAGATGACATAAAGCCAGATAGAACGCATAGAACAGAGCAGTAAGAGGCAGTGGAAGGAAGGGTTGGGAGGCAGAGCGAGTGAGAGAATTTAAAGAGTGTTATAAAACTGCGGAAGAAGGCGGTGATTACTATGATATAAGGTGTTGGCTGAATACATTTACATGTTCTCAGCCACAGATTCACCTTGTCGGAGCTCACGTCAATTAAATTATAGTGCTGAGATGCAGCGTAGAGTTGAAATTTTTTCACTTTTCCGTACGTTGAATCTATTCACTTGTGTCCATGTAATGACAGTAGACCTTATTAGATATGCTGAAAGCGTATTCTAACTTTTTGTCGATATCATCAAGGGTAAATTAATAGACTTTTTTTTATTGTTAGGCTACATATATTACACTGGTCAACAACAAATTTATTGTTTAAGTTTTTTGAGCTGATTTAGGATAATTTTGGTGTGCTGAATCCAAAAATCACATTAATTTTGCTCAATCAGGTCAACTTTGTGAACTATGCTACATATTGGCTTTTTAACATTTTTGCTTACATTTATGGGCATTTTCACATCATATGATACAAAATTCTTTCATATTTCTTGCAATAAACGAGTTCTGAAGATTTTACTTTTGCCAATTTATGATTAATGTTTTTTTTAATATTACAGGTGAATGAAATGGCTTCGACTAGAAGATCTTGCAAAAAGAAGCCTGACGTATTCTGCTACGTCTGCGGTGAATACACCATTGTACCTAACAGGAATCCTGTTAGAAAATGATTTTTTTTTTCTCTTAAAACCTATTTTGGGTGAGAACTATATAAAAAATCAACTGATAAAGTCACAAAAATGTAATCAATTTTGTGAGAAGATCAAATTTTTCAAAATCAAATTAGCAAAAAAAACCTGACCTGATTGAGAAGAACAGATGTTATTTTTGGATTTAGCGGTGCAAAATGGTCCTAATTCAGTTGAAAAAACCTAGACAACTTGCAAAAAACATTTTTTTGTAACCCAGTGTTATCATATTATTCCAAGATCATTAGTAATTCTTACAAAAAGTTCTTTAACTACACTCCACCAGTAATGTCACTTAGCTAATGGCATTTAACTATATTGATTTTCTATAAAAACATGATATATCTGATTAACAGTATATTGACCTTTTCCTCATTGACAACACAGTAGGTTTCTGCATGTAGATTATATACAAGCTTCCAGAAGTTTTCAGGGGTTTTTTTGTTTATTTTTTGGGTGTGTGTAAAGTAGTCACATACAGTATGTCAACGTAAAATGTGGAAAAGTATATGTTCAAAAAAATAATAAAAAAATTGGTATAAATCCATAAAGAATGGATTTTGGATGAAAATGTGCAGGGTTTTGTCAATAATCTGAACCATTTTAAGGACCATTTCACAAAATATTTTCCATAAAGTTTAGAATCACTTGGTGGAACATCTGGAAAGCAGACTCCCACCGCATTAAGTTTTTAGTCCTGGCTGTGTATGACGTCCTTCCCAGTCCAGCCAACCTCCAAGACACCATCCTGTCCTCAGTGTTCAAGACGGGGACCCCTGGAACACCTCCTCAGCAGCTGTCCAAAAGCACTTGCAGACGGGTGTTATCGCTGGTGCCATGATCAGGTGCTTAGGGCAGTTGCTGACAGCATAGCCACAGCCATCAGTACCATCAAGGGCCTCCACAAGCCTAAGACCATCGGGTTCCACAGAGCCGGAGAGAAGCCTAACATACAATCGCGGGCAAAGTCAGGCCTCCTCACCTCTGGAAGTGGACTTTGGGAAACAGCTGAAGTTCCCAGCCAGGATTACACCAACACGGCTTCGACCAGACATGATCATCGTGTCTGATTCCACCAAACAGCTGATCATTCTAGAGCTCATAGTTCCTTGGGAAGAGCACATGGACGAGGCAAAAGAGAGGAAACGTGCCAAGTACCAGGAGCTGGTGGATGACTGTAAGAGGCAAGGCTGGAGAACGTACTGTGAACCTCTGGAGGTGGGTTGTCGAGGATTTGCTGGGAGGTCACTCTGTAAAGCGCTCACGCTGCTAGGCCTCACCAGGGAGGAGGAAAAGAAGGCTATAAGATCTGCAACAGAAGCCGCAGAAAATGCCACAAGGTGGATATGGATTAAGAGGGCAGATTCGTGGGCAAACGCTGCTGCGACACGGGGTGGGGTCTGATCAACCCTGGTCAGGTCGCCTGGGCGAGGGTGTATGATGTTTGAAAGACCTGAAACACCCAATGACCCCAGGTAATAACACTGATGATGTGTCCCAGCGCATCCGCAAGATGTATCTTTCAACAGCACAAGTGCAATTTTCCTTTATTTTGCATCAGAATTTCTAATATTTCAGGTCTTTTCTGCATTTCAGCACACTTTTCTGTCCAATGTGAAAAGTATAGACTATATTGACCTTTTCCTTATTGACAACACAGTAGGTTTCTGCATGTAGATTATATACAAGCTTTCAGAAGTTTTCAGGGGTTTTTTTTGTTTTTTTTTTTGTAGTAGTCACATGCAGTATGTAAATGTAAAATGTGGAAAAGTATTAAAAAAAAAACAAAAAACTTAAGTATAAATCCGTAAAGAATGGATTGTGGATGGAAATGTGCGGGGCTTTGTCCATAATCTGCACCATTTTAAGGACCATTTCACAAAAAGACATGTCCATGTCCTGATCCTATCCCTCCAAAAATGACCAAACATGGAACACTAATTCAATGTCATTACAGCCTCACAAACTTGAACATTTTCTGAAGAACAAATGAAAAAGAAATAGACACAGAGAAGCTGTCAGAGGTTAGTTTGTGCACCCATTACCTCCAGTTTTCTACAGCTTGTCTGCATCTACTTAACATGTTGTAGTCATGAAATAGCTAATGAACTATATATTAAGTTAATTCAGTAGTTCATGAAGGTGCCTCCTTTCCAATCCCTTCTGTACGGTGGCCGAAGAGGGCCAAACACATTCCAACAGCCCAATGCATCTCAGTTAAGAGAAAACAGCTGCAAGTACAGAAAGGATGCAAATTCACAAACTCAAACACAGTCTAAACAAGGTACAAAAACAGGGACGTGGTGCAAATGAAAAAATGCACTGCAGGAAATAGGGGTGTTAGAAAATATCAGTTCTGCAATATATCGTGATATTTCATTTCACAATACTGTATCGATATTAAAAAGTACTGTATCGATATTTTTAGATATTTATTCAAATGCAGATATGGCAAAGGTTCAGTTTTGTTTTTTGGTTTTCTTTATTGTTTATATTTTATTTATAATTATTTAACACTGTTTTATTAAATAATGGCTATTAGAAGCATCCTAAAAGCACTTTTTACCGTCTAAGAGGCAGATGGTAGTACCTTTTGGAAGCTAGGAGTAATAGAAAAATGTTGTGATCCTGTTGTGATATAAAAAAAAAAATGTGTTTAGTATTTGTACATATTTCTAGTGTAATTCCATTCTTCCAGGAAATAATCTTAAAAAAAAATGCCTTTTTAACAATATCATGATATATCATGATATATCGTATCATGATCCTAGTATTGTGATTTGTATCGTATCGCCAGATTCTTGCCAATACACAGCCCTATAGCAAGAAACAAAAACACATGCATAATCATCAAATGCTCTGCAAATAAAGAAACGATGCAAACCAAGAAAACAGCTGCAAACAAAAAATGCTGCATAATCAGTCACTACAACAGAAGTGCTCCAAACCTGCAGGGGGCAGCGTTTGTAGACAACAGACTAGTGTCAAATAGAATCAAATAAAAGTCACATGACCGCGCTACGCTGTAACTTTACTTTGTTCCCACTGTAGTTTGAAACCCTGTCAGTCAGCTGTTCTCTGTCTCTCTCTCCATCCTGTGTGTCTGTGCTTTGAGCTGTTCTGCTGACAGCGCCCCCTACAGGTTTGGAGCACTTCCACTGTAGTGACTGGTTATGCAGCGTTTTTTATTTGCAGATGTTTTCCTGGTTTGAATCGTTTCTTTATTTGCAGAGAATCTGATGATTATGCATGTGTTTGCGTGTCTTGTGTAGGAATGTAACGATATGAAAATTTCACATCACGGTAATTGTGACCAAAATTATCACAGTTATCATTATTATCATGGTATTATTAAAATTGTGCTCAAAATGTTCAAAAAGTACTAATACACACACTGAAATTATTTAACCAAGTTGTATTTTGAAAAAAAATAAATAAATAAAATAACAGGCACAAAGTACCTTCTGCTGGCAGAAACATTCAAGTATTAACCCTTAGTGGTCTGAGCCATTTTTGTCCATTTTTCAATACTTTTGATTTTGCCTTTATATACTACATAAACAAATGTTTACTAAACCCATGTTTGGGATCTTTTTTTTCAGCACAACTTCATTTATATCATCTGCCTATTATTTTTTTTTCACTTTAACCTACTATATCAACATAAAAGGACAAAAAACACACAAAAAAATATAAGATCCGATTTGAAAAATATATAGAATTTATTACATAAATAGCACAAAGATGCTTAATGAACCTTTTCAAAGACTTTAAAAGTGAATATTGGTTCCAAATATTAGGTATATTAAATTAAAATGGTAATAAATTAAAACTATACTCAAATATTTGACATAAAAGCAGATCTTTACATAGACGTTTTCTCCGGAAAAGTGCAGTAATCAAACACGGTTATCATGAAAATTAGAATTTAAACAGTAATACTAACCGTCTGCAATTTTACCGTTTGTGTTTAAGTTTGTGAATTTGCATCGTTTCTGTACTTGCAGCTGTTTTTTCTCTAACTGAGACCCATTGATCCGTTGCAATGTTTTTCTCCCTTGTCGGCCACCGTACTTCTGTTTAGTGAGCTTCAAGTACCTTATCCCATTTTTCTTTTTATTTCTTTGCTGCATGAAAAAAATCCAATACACAGATTGATAAAACAATTGAATAAAGAAGCAATTTGAAGAAATACTATTGGAAAAATTGATGAAATTGGTAGTCTTCATTCATTTAAAATGTGTGTGCTGCACGACCTTTAGTCACTTGTATTTGGCAGTGACTTAATCAATATGCCTCCACCAATACATCACTTTTAAGTTTCTGTTCTGTGATGATTCCCTTTCTGTCCCAGTATTTCATGACATCCATTAAGCTCACTTAGGTTGATGTTATATGGCAAAAAATAAAAATCGTAAAAGCTGTCCTTTGGTGTCCTTAATGACTGGGGTGTATTACGGCCTGTTTGTTGATATTGTAACCTACCTCCCTGATGACCTGAAGACTTTTAACCCTTTTAAAGATGATTTATTGCAAATACGCATTCTTTTTAATTATCCCTGCAGCTAGGTGTCCAACAGATTTGTAAAGCCATTACTGAAAATCAATACTCAGCTTTTAGGTGATGAATTAATTAATGAAGTGTGACGTTTACTCTGAGTGAGAGCCCATTGATGAAGAGTGAAAGAGCGAGCGAAGAGAGAGAAAGAAAGATAGAGATGTGGTTGAGGTGACTTGTAACGATTCCATATCAGTTGGTTTGGAGCATTTTAGCACTCCACTAATTGCACTTAATTTGTGTTTTGATTGAAATAATTTGAGGGCAGAGCTGGGAAACAAACATTTCTCTGCTGGAGACGGGTGAGTAATTTCCCCCTCATGCCTTTGGCAACCAATCTCCCATACTGGCTAAATGGATCATTATCGCCGGACCAATTCAGCTGAAAGATTTTAGTCTGTTAAGCTTGGCTGACTCTTTTTCCACCCTTTGTTTTCTTCATTTTAATCTTTATGCTTTGCTTGTATTATTACTCCAAACCTTCAACTTTACAATTGACTAATACTAAACATTGTAAACACTTTTTAACACAAGGCTACATCAAATCTGAGCTCCAACTATGAAAAACCATAAATTATTCATATAAAACCTGCACCTTCAATGTGTATCTATTGGGATACCAATAAGTAGTCATCTACGTGCACCAACAATCTGTACATATGCCTGTATTTGTAGATTTAAACGTGGATGTATGTCCTCAAATACATGTAATAGCAAAATGTATGAAACTCCTTAATGAATGTTGAAATACAGCAGCCAGTTCTAGTGGACAGGTACAGGTACCCAGTCAATGCTATTTAAATGTGATTATACAGTACAGGGTGGGGAAGCAAAATTTACAATGAGCATTTAGTTGTTTGTTCTCAGCAGGCACTACGTCAATTGTTTTGAAACCACATATACTGATGTCATAATCATACCTAACACTATTATCCATACCTTTTCAGAAACTTTTGCCCATATGAGTAATCAGGAAAGCAAACGTCAAAGAGTGTGTGATTTGCTGAATGCACTCGTCACACCAAAGGAGATTTCAAAAATAGCTGGAGTGTCCATAAAGACTGTTTATAATGGAAAGAAGAGAATGACTATGAGCAAAACTATTACGAGAAAGTCTGGAAGATACTATTAAAGAAGAATGGGAGAAGTTGTCACCCCAATATTTGAGGAACACTTGCGCAAGTTTCAGGAAGTGTGTGAAGGCAGTTATTGAGAAAGAAGGAGGACACATAGAATAAAAACATTTCTATTATGTCAATTTTCTTGTGGCAAATAAATTCTCATGACTTTCAATAAACTAATTGGTCATACACTGTCTTTCAATCCCTGCCTCAAAATATTGTACATTTTGCTTCCCCACCCTGTATATTTCAAGGGATTTCACAGATAGGGGTGTAAGAAAATATCAGTTCCATGACGTAACACGATATTTCATTTTATGATGCTGTATCAATACTAAAAAGTACTGTATCAATATTTTTAGATATTTATTCAAATGCAGACATGGCGGAGGTTAATTTTTGCTTTCTGGGGTTTTTTTGTTTTTTTTTTAATATTTTTAGGGATTCCTACAAGTGGTTTTATTTCTATATTCATATGGGTATTCAGAGGTTGCGCTAGATATTTTTATTGTCCGTCATTTTGATGGACAGGGTCGTAAAGCTTCTGTCATAACATATTATTATCCATCATTTCAAATTTTAATCTTTTAATGATAATGAGATATATTTAGTAGTATTTAATGTTCAAAAACATCTCAATGATGCAGCAACTGTAGTTGCTGCTGGCTGATAAACCAACATGATATTACGACTCGCATAATTGTATATGCCACTTTTAATTGGTGTGTTATCTGTAGACATTCTAAACTTTCCTTGTCTATGTTCATGCAGCGTCAAATCCCATGCACTGAGGGTTAGGGTTCGGGTTATTTGAACCAGAGATCTGGGCACAAATTGACATGCCATCAAATAACACACGAAAGGTAGAAAATGCATATATATAGCCCACCAAATGCCATAAGAACTCGCGTATAACTTGCTTGTCTGTCATTCTTCACCACATCAGTCCCTCTTTTTTCACTGCATTTATCAATGCCATCCCATTTACTGGGCTTTTAAAATAACTAAGGAGACTCAAATGTCTTCACATTTTGCGCTAGCAAAGTAGCATCTAATTTTGGCTAAAGTTAGCTAAACAATGATTACCCTCAGTATTTTAATCTGTTAAAATGACGGACGGCCTTCAGAATTTCTGTCATTTTATAAAAAAAATCCGTCAATGATGGAATATTTTCGGTTAATGCGACCTCTGTGGGTATTTTGTTCTTCTATGTCTATATTCAACGATGCAAATTCACAAACTCAAACACAAGTCTAAACAAGGTACAAAAGGAGGAACGTGGTGCAAATGAAAAAACATCTGCAAACGAAAAATGCTGCATAACCAGTCACTACAACAGAAGTGCTCCAAACCTGTAGGGGGCGCTGTCAGCAGAACAGCTTCATGCACAGACACACAGGATGGAGACAGAGACGGAGAACAGCTGACTGACAGTGTTTCAAACTACAGTGGGAACAAAGTGAAGTTATGGCGTAACGTGGTCATCTGACTTTTATTTGATTCTATTTGACACTAGTCTGTTGTCTACAAACGCTGCCCCCTGCAGGTTCGGAGCACTTCTGTTGTAGTGACTGATTATGCAGCATTTTTCATTTGCAGATGTTTGTTGGTTTGCATCATTTCTTTATTTGCAGAGCATTTGATGATTATGAATTTGTTTTTGTTTCTTGTAGTGCATTTTTTCATTTGCACTATGTTCCTCCTTTTGTACCTTGCTTATACTTGTGTTTGAGTTTGTGAATTTGCATCCTTTCTGTACTTACAGCTGTTTTCTCTAACTGCGATGCATTGGGCCGTTGTAATCTGTTTGGCCCTTGTCAGCCACCGTAAAAATCTGTCAAAACTAAAGTGTAAAAAAAAAAACAAAAAACTGCACCTTTAAACATTAAAAAGCAATTGATATTTTCACACATGTTCAAATTTGAAGATCTTATAATAAACCACCACTTGTGTCAGAAAAGTGAGTTCTGTCAGTGATTGTACCTGAACCGGATACAGGAAGAGAAAAAAACAGTATGTACCAGTGGACTAGAGGAAAAAAAATAGCAAATAAGATGTATGTTTGTGACCTACACTATGCTCTACATACACAGAGATATGTTTTTTTTAATGTATGCTAAACATTTTACAAAATGTCTCATTCAATCCCATGTCTAAATTAAACTGCCCCGAGGCTGAAATGACTACTTTTCTCAGAGTGAACTACTGCAACTAATAGTCCCCATTATTCATGGCCCTACAGCAGAGGTCACTGCCATGGGGTTTACTTTTTTTTTTTTTTTTTTACCTCTCTAAATTGGAAGTCAAGAGAAAATGAATCGAGACACCCACACACGGAATGAGCTATAGGTTTGACTTTGAGTTGTCCTCAAAGTGCAAAGTGAAAAAATAGTTTCATATATGTCATGTGGACTGTTGGAGATTGTGCTGGAGGTCAGTTTAGGTGTTGATGTCGCAAGGAATTTTCCATGAAATATTATGATGTTGCAATTTTATCCTGTCTCACTATGCTTTGCTTGTTGCGCTTGTCGCTCCTTTAACAGGATGTGTAATTTTAGAGATACGTTTTTAATAGAAAACACCATCTGCTGTACAGAATTGTTCATTTATTGGTGTTTGTCTTGCACATTACATACACAATTTGGAAATTTAATCACAGCTTTTCGTTGGAATATGCTTCTGTTTCATTCATATTGGTCTGGTATCTGATTAGGCGTGATATTAAATGCATTTAGTTGCAATAGTTGTTATTATGTTTTATTTTTCATTGTGTATCATGTATTTGTTTTATGTTTTTGGACTTTGTATGGCCAGGTCTCCCTTGTAAAAGAGATTCCTAATCTTAATGGGACTTCCTGCTTAAAGAAAGGTAAAATAAATACTAAAATAAATCTGTGTATAAAGAATAAATACAGATTATCAGAATATCAACACGAGAATAGTCTAGAAACAGCTGGAAAACAAATTATATCCAATAAAATGTCTCATAAGGGTATAAAAAGTCCACTGCCTCAGAACTACAGTTATAAAGGATTAGATAATATAAAAAAAAAGAACAACAGAGATGATTAACAAACAGGAAGTGCAAACATTTACTTTCAGTAGTCTTAAAATCTGAGCTTCATGAAGAAATTATTCACCTCAAGCAATATACTGACCATTCAGTCCAGAGTGAGTCTTCAATTTTCCACAAGTGCCAACAGCAAGATATCTCTGATAACACAGACATCTGATAAATTGGTGATTTTAACGACCAGTAGTTGAATTAAGGTGATGGGTTGGAGCCTGGAACTGTTTGTCACCTTGCAGGTTCAAGGTCTGGCTTTTGAAAATTGAGACATTATTTTGAAGAATCCGCTCCAGCTCATGTTCACTTTGTTGAACTTGACCTTCATTTTCCAGGTAGGAATATGTTATCACAGAGAAGGACAGAGTTGTGTACTGGTTCTCTGGTACACATTACACTACAAGATTAGGATTCTCATAAACAGAAGTGCGTACATTTCTGTTTTATTATTCCTATGTGTTATTATGTTTTGCTTTTTTTTTTTTTTTTATTATCAAAGCAGCATGCGCCACATTTCAGACAAAAACAACCCTCTCTAATATTCACCACAGTGTATGAACGTCCTTGGTACCTTTGAATGACTATAATGGCTCCGGATCGGTCTTATCAGTATCTTTAATTTGCAGCGTTCTCCATTTTGTATTTATGCATTACATAGATACCAGGCGCATCCCACTAACATCATGAATGTGACATGCCTTAAAAAACCTGATGCAAAACGCACCGCTCATATAAAACTATCGAGCATCAATTAGAATCTCATCCACATTTTCCTGACCTCACTATTATCCACATTCGCCTGTTTCATTATTTTTTCTAATTACAGGCGAATGGTGGGTCTGATAGGATTTTATGTCTTTCAGTAGCTCTATTGTCTGTCGGGTAAGATGGATTCCCCCATGGGGTGAGCAATATATCAGCTTTGCAAGTCCATATATTGTTTTAAGCATGAGGTAATGTTCCACTGATTCATCCAGGTACTTGGTTATATCAGCATAATAATTTATGAGGCATTCAGAAATTGCAACAAAGTATTGCATTTCCTATTTATAGCTTCCGGACTGTATATTTTATGCTTTGCTTTTTAACAGCCAGGATTCAAAACAACAGATTATGAGCTCACAGTTGAGATGAGAAGTTAGTTTTAGTATCATAATTCACACAATTCAAGAGTGTAAAGCTGTTTTAAGAAGCCTGTTACTGTAACTAGAAAAAATATAAAAATATGTGACATGTTCCCCAATATGTACTATTTATTTGTATTTTATTTTAATTGATTTATTTTGAATATGGATATGATACAAGCTTCCTGATTACTACTATTTGACTTCTTTGCACAACATAATATAGAAATGAAAATTCAAGGAAGCATAAAATAATGATAGACGCAAAAAGAAAAAGAAAAAAAGTCATATTCGAAAAGGAGTGAGAAGAAGCATAGCTTATTAGCTCTCACCCTTTTGTCTAAACCACAGGTGTCAAACATGCGGCCCGGGGGCCAAATCCGGCCAACCAAAGGGTCTAGTCCGGCCCCTGGGATGAATTTGTGAAATGCAAAAATTACACTAAGATATTAGCAATCATTTTAGTTCAGGTTCCACATTCAGACCAATTCAATCTCACAATAACTTATAAATACTCACAACTCCAAATTTCTCTCTTCGTAAATGTAAATGTTTTTATGTATTTAGACTTAAACAAAGTGTAATTTCGCAAAAAATCTGAATAACCAGAACAAATATGAACAACCTTAAATGTCTTAAGAGAAGTGCAATTTTAATAATATTCCACCTGTTACTAAATATTTTGTTTATCTGTAGATCCGCTGTGATCTGTGAGTTACAATGTACATGTGGAAATGATAAACTAAAACACAATAGTGTTAAAATTACAATTTTTTTTTCAGTTTGTTCTTGTTATTCATATAGTTTGAAAGGATAGTTTGTAGATGTAACATTTTCATAATGTAATTTTACTTTTTTCACTGTAAAACATAGAGAAAAGTTTGGAGTTGACATTATTTATTTATTATTATTTTATTGGTCCGGCCCACTTCAGATCAAATTGAGCTGAATGTGGCCCCTGAACTAAAATGAGTTTGACACCCCTGGTCTAAACCAACAATATGTACATACATAGATATACACGTATACATATATATATATACACCCATATACGTACACATTTATCTATCTATCTATCTATACATATATACACATACATATATGTATATACGCACATATACATACCCATGTGCATACACTATTCTACCATAGTAATTCCTTAATGCCATACTTTAAAGGTTTCAAGGTTCAACCTCTGCATGTCTTCAGCATATCCTTCTTAGTATAATAAAACACATTTTGATTATTACACCCCGCCCACCGAGGGGAGGCAAGAGGTATTGTTTTTGGTTCGGTTTGATTGTTAACACTCTAACAGCAAAACTATTGGTTGAATTCATACCAAACTGGGTTTATAGATCGCCAGTGACCCCGAATAGATCTGATTACATTTTGGGGACAGTACGTCAAAGTTAAAATTTTTTATGAATTTTTAAAATCTTTTTTTTTTCTCATTTTCTTATAATGGGTGAAATTTCAAATGTCTGTAGCAGCACAACTATTGGTTGAATTCATACCAAATTGGATTTACAGATTTCCAGTGACCCAGAATAGACATAGTTACATTTTGGGAAAAGCAGGTCAAAGTTTAAAATAAAAATTTAAAATTAAAAAAAAAAAAAAAAATCCTTCTCCCATTTACATATAATGGGCGAAATTTCAAATGTCTACACTGTAAAAAATGACTGTAGAATTAACACCAAAAAGTTGTAAAATTGCAACATAAAAAAAACTGCAAGTGACAATACAATGCAAAGTTGTTTATCTGAAAAGATTTTGTGTCAGTGATTAAATCAAATATAGCTGTAGTTTTTACAGGAAGAGTATGTGAACAAAACCAGATTTGTATGTAGAAATGATGTATCTGTATTGTGTTTAGAAAATAAAACTGTGAATTGAAAAACAATGTGGTGCTGTTTAAATTGCAAAGACCATAATGTTGAAATAACGGCAGATGTTGCTTTTTTTCTCTTTTTGTTAATAAAAAGTTTATATAAAAAGTTAACATTAGACAGTTTAAACATTTCTAAACTTGTACATTAATGGGTTGGTAGAGTTGGTAGAGCGGCTCATCCAATAACCAAAGGGTTGGTGGTTTGAATCCTGGCTCCGACTGTCCATATGTCAGTGTCCATGGAAGACACAGAACCTTAAAAGGCTCCTGGCTGGACCTGGTGGTTTTGGAAAGTGCTTTGGACACCATGAAGGTGGAGAAAATGAGCTAAGTAAGTGCAGGCCATTTAAATCCAGTGTTAAATCTACATGTTAAAATGTTAAATCTACATGTTACTCTGTAAATATGTTTACAGTTGGATGTGTTTTTTACAGTATTGTCCTGGAAACCACAGCTGCCAGTTTTTTTCCGTAAAAACAGGATTTTTTTTACAGTGTATAAAACATTCATTTTGTTTCAATTTACTTACTTATAGGGTTAAAACGCTTATAAAGACACATACACATTACAGTATATACTAAAAATTGTATCATCCCAATCAACTTCACTCACATGCATCATTTCTGCCTATTTTTTTATAAACATTTCTACTTCTCCATAACCTGGTGATGCATATAATATCAGATCGAGCACATATATATACTAGAATTATTATGAGGAATAAGATACCGAACACATAAATCATTGTACTGGATGATAATTAGTATTTTTTTTCATGATTAATTAAATCAAATGTGGGTCTGAATTTACCCTCAAACACTAAACCCCTTATGAACACATTTGGTAAAGTAAAAAAAAAAAAAAAAAATCCTTCCACCACTGGGCACAAAGGGACCTCAAGATAAGAGGAGAATGTGCTCTTGAATAAAATCTGTCAAAAATCTAATTAGTAAGATTAATTTTGAGATGTGTAAAATGTCAGTAAGTGAAAGACCTACATTTGAAGTGCTGGAGTACATCTTGTTCGGAATTTGACATTGATTTTATGATTTTCTGGTACTCCAAAACATATTCTTTCATTTGATGATAATAGTGGTGGAGCACGCATATATACATGCATAGGTTTTCATTTGAGTTTAAGTCTAGATCAGGGGTGTCAAACTCATTTAGTTCAGGGGCCACATACAGACTAATATGATATAAAGTGGGCCGGACCTGTAAAATAATATAAATAATAGGATAATAATAACTTTTGAGTGAAAAAATTTAAATTCCGTAATGAAAATGTTTACATCTATGAATTGTACTTGAACATAACAAGAACAAATATAGACAACCTGAAAATTCTTTAGTAAAATAAGTGTAATGTTAACAATATTACGGCTTAGTTTATCATTTATACATGTGCATCATAACTTAGAGATCACGGTGGATCTACAAATACGCAAAACATTAAATAACAGGAAGAATATTATTAAAATTCCACATACTTCTATTATGACATTTTATATATTCACATTTTTTGTAAAAGGCTAGTCTGTAAATGTAATATTCTATGTAATGTAACTTTTTTTTACACTAAAACAAAGAAAAATTTACAGTTCTCATTATTTCTAGGTTATTATGATAGTATTTTACTGGTCTGATTAGTGATATGACATTCACGAACGAATCGAATCTTTTGAACAGCTCTTTGAAACGAATGAAGGGGACCGAGTCTTTGTAAAGAGCCGTTCATTTTTTAATTTTTTTTTTTTTTTTTAAGGAGGGAGTGTCTGATTGCCTGTCAATTTCGCGTCACTGGGGAGGCATTGGCTTTATATACAGAGTAGAAGTGAGAGAACTCCTGATATGGTATCATTTTGATATTTACATTAGAGATATCAGGTATTTTGCAATGTTACTTGAAGTATTTTATTTGCACTACAGTTTTTTAGCTATTTAAGTACTGTAATTGCAGTGATTAATCACTGTTGTGTTTTGTGCAATTTTTAAGTATGTTTACACACATTTATTGTTCTTGTTTTAAGGAGAATACAATGTTATTTCATAAGAAAATGTCTTATTTTCTTCTTCATTTTTAGGCTACAGACTAGTCCACATAATGTACCGTGATGTTTTTTGGTCAAATTCCAGCATTTGCCTAATGTCACCTCTCATGTCATGTATTTAGCCCACACATTTGAACTAACTATTCTTTTTTACGGTAAGATAATATTTACTGCCGCGCCAATTAAACACCTTTAAAATGTAATGTCAGTCATCGCATGTAGCCTATTTAGTCATTAACCCTTTCATGCATGAATTATGAGAACCTTAGTTGAGGTTTTTTGGGTTTTTTTGACTGTTCTATTCCTCCATAGACATGAAAAAAAAAAACAATGAGATTGAGTTTTTTTTTTTTTTTTTTCATAGATTTACAAAAATGTCCACTCAGCTACACCATGAATTTTATTCTTGAAGCAAAGAAACATGTATTTAAAACCCAATATCATAAAGTGATATGAAAACAGTGAAATGAAACCATGTTTAATGCAGCTAATCTGATGTTTTCTCACATTTTAACATTTCTAATATTAGTTATTTCTACTTCATGGAGATAATATGCAAAAAATAACAATTTCCACTCAAGAACCAATCAAGAACAGCAAAGTTACAGTAATGGTATGAATTGCAGTTTATGAGATGATGCATTAGCGTCCACTGTGTTGGCTGATACGGAACTAAAACAACAAAACGCCATGAATAGACAAGAGAACAGCTGTAGAATAACTGTCCGCTGTAGTGACCACTATGCATGAAGGGTTTAAAACATCGGTGTTTCAAAATAATGCAAAAAACATAAAGAGCCAGTCTTTGAACAGCTCTTTTCAGTGAACGGCTCCTTTCAAAGAGACAAAAGTCCCATCACTATATCTGATCCTTTTAGATTCAACTGACCTAAAATGATCTTAACCCTTTCATGCATTAATTATGAGAACCCTCAGTCTAGATTTTTTTTTTGTCTTGGGTGTTTTTATTCCTCCTTAGGCATGAAAAAAATAATATGATCCGAGTTTGTTTTTTTGTGTTTTTTTTTCATGGAGTTACAAAAACGTCCATGCATTAAATTTTTCAAGTATAGAAATGTGTTTAAAACCCAATATCAGAAAGTGATATGAAAACAATGACAGAAAAAAAACATTTTAATGCTGCTAATCTGATGTTTTCTCACACTTTAACATATTCTAATGCTAGTTATTACTCACTTCATTGAAATAATATACCAAAAAAACCTCTTTTTGTCTTACAAATAATTGATTTACACTAAAACATGTCACTGCTGATCAGGTTTATCAAGAAGAGCAAAGTTACAGTAATGGTATGAATGTCAGTGTATGAGATGATGCATAAGAGTCCACTGTATTGGCTGATAATGGAACTAAAACAACAAAACCCATGAATATACAAGGGAAACGGCTTTGAATAACTGTCCACTGTAGTGACCAATATGCATGAAAGGGTTAACATTCTTGATTGTTAATATCTTCAGTGTAATTTTTGCATTTCACACATTTATCCCAAGGGCCGGATTGAACCATTCGGCGGGCCAAATTGGCCCCCGGGCCGCATGTTTGACGCTTGTGATCTAGATCATATGATTTTCATGCGCATTAAACCATTGAGGGCCAATATCAACCTGACAGTTGCCACTTCGTCAGGTTTTTCCTTTAATTTGTCACACTCTGTATTTCATAGATAGCACAGACGGAAGGGAGAAAGATGAGGAGGAGGAGGGTGAGGATGGAGGGGATGAAGCCAGATCAGACTGACCTAGCGAGATCATTCCTTGGGTTATTCCCTAGTTTAATATCTGCTCCGATTCTAATATATATTTATGAACCGCTCCTCTGCACACTTAGTCTGCACATCGTAGTTACCACAGCAGCAGGTGTTCAGCCGGTGTAGTATACAGCGGCGGCCCCAGACAAACATGTACACAGTGGAACATCGGAGGGAAACCTAGCATATTACTTCGGGATACACACACAAACACACACTTGTTTCTCTGCAAGCATTTCCTGGAGGTTGACAGCATCACTTTTAGTGCTTCCAAGGTCAAAAAGAACTCCGTGTCTCATTACAATCTACAGGTGCTTGTGGAATCCCAATGCCTCCGTGTGTGTTTGTGTGGATTTGTTGTTACGTTCAGTTTGTGAGTATGTTTTGCGAGTGTGTGTGTGTGTGTGTGTTGGAATGGAAATGAGCCCTCTGAGTATGGCTAAAGGGCTCCTCACCCTCTCTCACAAGATAGATAGGATCTTAACAAGCATGAGAGCAGAAGGGAAGTGTGCGAGTCTGAGTGTGTGTTTGTCCGCTGGCAACAACATTTTTCAGATTTCTATTGCATCAAATCACAAAGACAATTCCCTTGATTTTCTGACTTGTGGTAAGGCTGGGGGTGAACTGAAAGCTCCTCGATCAAATATTTACCAGCATATATCCTGGCTCACATCGCTGCAATTGTTATTACTTATTTATTTATTTGCTTGCAACTTTCATTTTACACAGACAGTAAAAGACTAATACTGTACTTGAACCGTTTTGTGTAGAAAAAAAACAAAAAAACAAAAAACTATGTAGACCTCCGTTATCATCCGACACATACGGCAACAAGAGATGTTTGCTCAATACGTGAATATTGCATAATGTTGCGTGATGTTAGAAATGTATTAATGTATGAGGGTTTATAAAGATACACAGGAAAAAGTGCAAGAAAATGGAATGGATGGAAACGGATGTGGAAAACACAATTTGGTGCTGTTCATGCGGTGGGCAAAGACATGCTGTAAGTGTTTTACATTTATGCAGAAAACCCTACACTGGTTCTGAAATGGAACCGCACAACAGGACAGTAATCCATATTCAATTTTGTCGACTAAAGTGAATTTGCAAGAGGAACACAGCCAAAAACATGTCTGTACACCCTGATGTTTGCTGAAATGGCACAATACAATGGAGATGGATGAAATGATGGAGAGAAAGAATAGTTGAAGGCGGTTGTAGAGGAATCTAAGAGAGGGAAGTGGATAGCCAGGTTGTATTCACCCTTCATTTAACAGGAAAACTCTCACCACCTTACAAGAAAGCATGAACATACCATATCATTTGACTTGCATGAAGTGATTTCTACATGCAGTGGAAAAGAGGACTGTATTTTGGTATTCTGTCTGCTTCCCATATGTCTTGCTACAGTGCCTGTTGAAATTGTGTTATATTTCCCTTGTGCATTAGCTCGATTTCACATTTTGAGAATTCCGCTCCCCGCGTATATGAGAGAAAATCCTTGCTAGCATAACGCTGGTGGTTCATTGCACAGTGAAATGGCTGGGCCAAATGACAGTCTGGATTCCAGTTGGGTTGGATTTGCAGCTGCTGACGTGTTACTACTATCTATTGCATTACTACATATGGGTTTTCAATTTCAATCACCAGTTTAGGTCTGAGGTTTGGTTTGATCTTGTAGGGGTGATTACAAGTATAATATACAGGGTGGGGAAGCAAAATTTACAATATTTTGAGGCAGGGATTGAAAGACAGTGTAGGACCAATAGTTTATTGAAAGTAATGAGAATTATTTGCCACAAGAAAATTTACATATAGAAAATGTTTTTATTCTACAGGGTGGGAAAGCAAAATTTACAATGAACATTTAGTTGTTTTTTTCTCAGTGGGCACTACGTCAATTGTTTTGAAACCAACATATATTGATGTCATAATCATACCTAACACTATTATCCATACCTTTCAGAAACTTTTGCCCATATGAGTAAATCAGGAAAGCAAACGTCAAAGAGTGTGTGATTTGCTGAATGCACTCGTCACACCAAAGGAGATTTCAAAAATAGTTGGAGTGTCCATAAAGACTGTTTATATTTAAAGAAGAGAATGACTATGAGCAAAACTATTACAAGAAAGTCTGGAAGATACTATTAAAGAAGAATGGGAGAAGTTGTCACCCGAATATGGAGGAACACTTGCGCAAGTTTTCAGGAAGCGTGTGAAGGCAGTTATTGAGAAAGAAGGAGGACACATAGAATAAAAACATTTTCTATTATGTCAATTGTCTGGTGGCAAATAAATTCTC
Source organism: Sphaeramia orbicularis (assembly GCF_902148855.1). Classification (NCBI taxonomy): domain Eukaryota; kingdom Metazoa; phylum Chordata; class Actinopteri; order Kurtiformes; family Apogonidae; genus Sphaeramia; species Sphaeramia orbicularis. The sequence goes on along the minus strand of NC_043972.1, from coordinate 27,124,154 downwards.
ATGACTTTCAATAAACTAATGGGTCATACACTGTCTTTCAATCCCTGCCTCAAAATATTGTAAATTTTGCTTCCCCACCCTGTATGTGTCCTCCTTTCTCATAACTGCCTTCAACGCTTCTTGAAACTTGTACAAGTGTTCCTCAAATATTCGGGTGGACAACTTCTCCCATTCTCTTTAATAGTATCTCCAGACTTCTCTAATAGTTTGCTCATAGTCATTCCTCTTCTTTACATTATAAAACAGTCTTTATGGACACTCCAACTATTTTGAAACTCTCCTTGGTGTGCCGAGTGCATTCCGCAAATCACACACTCTTTGGCGTTTGCTTTCCTGATTACTCATATGGGCAAAGTTTTCTTGAAAGGTATGGATAATAGTGTTAGGTATGATTATGACATCAATATATGTTGGTTTCAAAACAATTGACGTAGTGCCTGCTGAGAAAAAACAACTAAATGTCATTGTAAATTTTGCTTCCCACCCTGTACATGCTGAAGCTTTAGTGCTATTAATTTTGTCTTAAACATTCAACATAATACAGATTCTACAGGCTCAGTGGTTCACAACCTTTTTTGACCTGTGATTCCATTTTAACATCACAAAACATTCAAACTGAGACTTTTTTTTTTTTTGCTGAAATTAATTTGTTTTTAATCATGTAATAGTTTGCTATGCGATGTTCCAAATAAACATTAATTTTAGGATGACATTAGTCTATATAATGTATTTATATGGATGGAGGCAGAAAAGCCAGGTGTAGATTACTGCACAAAGTGATGAATTTATTTTCCTTGGTCAGGATATGTACAGTCAGTCCAGCTTGGATTTACATAGCGGTGGGTAGAGTAGCCAAAAATTATACTCAAGTAAAAGTACTGTTACTTTAGAAAAATTTACTCAAGTTACAAGGTAAAAAGTAGTCATCCAAATAATTACCTCAAGTAAAGTAAAAAGTACTTAATGAAAAATTACTCA